>NW_022111323.1:2659073-2667841 GCF_000313985.2 Echinops telfairi | reverse complement strand
AGGAAAGCGAATTTTGGGAATGATGAGGGCAACAAATGTATAGGTATGCTTTACACAATTGATCTATGTATTGTGATGAATTGTATGAGCCCCAATAAAATGATTAAATTTTAAAAAACAAACCAAAAAAACGGGGCATAAGGGGAAAGCTACTACACACATACATCCCTGGGGTGAGGCCCAGAAACTATGGCAGGTGCCAAACCCAATCCAGGATTATATACGGCAGCCAACTAAATAAGATGGGGAAGGAAAAAGAAAAAAAAGACATGGGTTGGGGGGGGGCGGGGAGCAGGGCACTAACCCACCCAAAGGGAGGGTATTGTTTATATCTCCACAGGAGAGGGATAGAGAGACCAGCCTTCAACCTGATGCACCAAGGCATAAATACAGTGTACTGGCATGTACCAGGGAAACAATAGAGAGGTCTTTGGGGCTGGCCCAAATCCCAACTATGTGTACACCCCTCTCCCCCTTCAGAAGAATGCACTTCAGAGGACATCAATGGGGCTACAGCTTGGGAAGATGGGCGTGTCTGATTAGAGGACAGGGGAAAAATGAAATGGGATGGAGAGGGAAGGGAGGAGATCCTGGTCCACCAAGCCCCGAAGATGATATTCACGCTAGCAGTAGATAAGGCACAGATGGATCTTGGGCTTCAACTCGAGTACTCCCTAAACTATAAAACACTTACTTCTAACAATCCAGCATTCTGTGATGCTCCTTGCCGACAAGATCGCTGAAGACAAAATGGGTGCATAAATAAATGTGGTGAAGAAACCTGATGGTGCCCAGCTATCAAAAGATATAGCATCTTGGATCTTAAAGGCTTGAAGATAAACAAGCGGCCATCTAGCTGAGAAGCAACAAAGTTCACTTGGAAGAAGCACAGCAGCCTGTGTGATCATGAGATGTAGATGGGATCAGGTGTCAGGCATCTAAGACCCAGAATAAAATCTTCTCAATGTGAATGGGGGGAGGGGCAGGTATGAAGTGGAGATACAATGCCCATCTGTAGACAATTGGATATCTCCTCATAGAGGGGCCACAGGGAAGAGATGAGCCAGTCAGGGTGCAGTATAGGACCCATGAAACACACAACTTTCCTCTAGTTCTTTCATGCTTCCTTCCCCCTAGTATCATGACCTGATTCTACCTCACAAATCAGATTCTACCAGAACATGTGCACTGCTACAGATAAGAGCCTGCAACACAGGGAATCCAGAATAGATAAACCCCTCCGGGCCAACAATGAGAGTAGAGATACCAGGAGGATTAGGGGAGCATAGTGGGATAAAGGGGGAATCAATCACAAGAATCAATCTATACCCTCCTCCCAGGGGAACAAACAATGTAAAAGTGTGTGAGAAGTGATGGAGGACTATGTAAGATATAAAAATAATAATCTATGATAGTGGGGGGGGGCCTTCAAGAACTATAAGAAAATTGTATGTTTCATCATTGCTACATTCACCACCCCCACCCCCACTATCATGATCCCAATTCTACCTTACAAATCCGGCTGGAGGATGTATACTGGTACAGATAGGAACTGGAAACACAGGGAATCCAGGAGAGATGAACCCCTCAGGACCAGTGGTGCAAGTAGTGATACCAGGCGGGTGGAAGAAAGGGAAGGGGAAAGGGGGGAACAGATTACGAGGATCTACATATAACCTCCTCCCTGGTGGACAGACAGTGGAGAAGTGGGTGGAGAAGGGAGACATCAGACGGTGTAAGATATGACAACATAATAATAATTTACATTGGGGTTCATTGGGGTCGGGGGAGTGGGGAAGGAGAGGAAAAATGAGGAGCTGATACCAAGGGCTCAAGTAGAAAGCAAATGTTTTGAGAATGATGAAGGAAATAAATGTGCAAAAGTGTTTGACACAATGGATGTATGTGTGGATTGTGATAAGAGTTGTACAAGCTCCCAATAAAATGATTTAGTTATTTAAAAAAAGAAAGACCAAAAAAAGGAAAAGAATTATCTATTACTTATCAAGGGTTCTTGAGGGAGGGCAGGCGGAGGAGGAAGGGGGAAGAAATGGGGAGCTGGGATCACAGGCTCAAGTGGGAAGAGAATGCTTTGAAAATGATGATGGCAGCATATGTGCAAATGTGCTTGAGACAATTGATTAATGTATGGATTGTTATAAGAGATGTAAGAGCCCCCAATAAAAGTATTTTTTAAAAATAAAAGCAATATACAAAACAAAAAATGGTCAACATCTCATTCAACAGCGAAATACATTTGCCCTGTGAACCAGAGAATAAGCCCTTATCACTACTCTTATTCAAAAATATGCTGTAGAACTTAGGCAGAAAAATTGGACAACAAAAAGATAACAAAGGAATAAAATTGTGAAAAGAAGGAAAACTCTCACTATTTGCAGATGATACTATTTTATTTATAGAAAATCCCAAAGACGTCATCAAAAAAGATGGCTGGAAACACTCATAAGACTTGGTAATGTTGCAGGATATAAGATTAACAAGCAGATATCAATTAGATTCCTGTATACTAAAGAAGAGAGCTCTGGTATCACTATTCCCATTCCTGTTCCTGGATTCTGTGTGTCGTTAGCTTTATCTCTTGTCTATACTTAAGTCCATGTTCTGGTCCAGTCCAGAGTGGGAAGCAGCACTGTGGTCATGATAGTGGGAGGGGGAGGTTGAGGAAGCCTCAAGGAACCCAAGGGATATTGTGTGATCCATTGGTACTCTACTACACCGTTATTGACTCATCCCTTCCCTGTGACCCCTCTGTGGGGGGATGTTCCATCATTTTATTGGGGGCTCTTACAAATCTTGTTACAATCCATACATCAATTATATCAGACATATTTTATACATATATTGCCATCATTCTTTTCTATACATTTACTTTCTATTGAGCCTTTGGGATCAGCTCTTTTTTTCTTCCCTCCCTACCCCCCATACTCATGCCTGGTGTTGATAGATTATAAATTATTATTTTCATATCTCATGCAGACCACTGTCTCCCTTCCCCTCTGGTTTCTGTTTTTCTTCCCTCTGGAGGGGTGTGTGTGGTTATGTGCCATTCATTGCGATTGGTTCCCCCTTCGTCCCCTTTTCTCCCCCCTTCCCCCGACCCTTTTAGTACCGTTATTCCCATTCCTGTTCCTGGATTCCGTGTGTCATGAACTTTAAAAGAAGAAGAAGAGAACTATAAAAATAGCATTTACAGTGCTTGCTTGGGCAGCACATATATTAAAATTGGAATGATACAGAGAAGATTAGCATGGCCCCTCACAAGGATTACATACACATTCGTTAATTTTTCAATATTTTCCTACAAGCAAGATCTTTCAATGCAAGAAATTCAGGGGAGTAATTGCTCCCTCAGGATATGGGGAGGGGGGCTGTGAAGGGGGCAAAGGGAACTGATAGCAATGATGACTGTATAACCCCACTACGAGGGAACAAAAATCAGAAATTTAGGTGATTGGATAAATGGAATGGTGAAATTTATGGTAAAGCAACAACAACATATATATATATAATATGTTGAGGGATCAGGGGATGGTAGGGTGGGGGAGGGAGGGGATAAAGGGGAACTGATATAAAGGAGTTCAAGAAAAAAGGAAAATGCATTGAAATAATGATGGCAGCAATTTTATAATTATGTTTGATCTAATGGAACTATGGATTGTAATATCTGTAAGAGCTCCCAAAAAACTGTTAAAAATACTATTTACAATAGACACACAAAGACTTATACAAAGAAAACTATAGAATACTAGTATAAGAAATCAAAAGAGTAATACAAAAATGGAAGACTAACCCATGTTCATGGATAGGAAAGCTCAATGTCATGAAAATGTCAATATGACATAAAGTAAACTATAAACACAACAGAATCCCAAACTTTTCTTTAAAGAAATTAAAAAAAACAAATTACTAATTTCATATGGAGAGAGTAGAGACCCAGGACAAACAGAGAACTCGTATGGAAGAAAAACTATTTAGGAAGCCTCACACAACTCTACCTCAAAATCTATTACACACTTGCAGTAGTCAAAACAGTCTTGCTTTGATATAATGAGAGGGAAGTAGACCAAACAGAATAAAAAAAGCTAGAAATAAATGCATCCACCAATACACAACTGATCTTCAACAAAGGGCAAAAAAAAACATTAAATGGTGGTGGCAAAATTGGATCTCCATCTGCAGATGAATGAAAAAAGATTCATACCTCACCCCTGTCCAAAAGCAAACACAAGATGGATCAAAGAACTAAATGTAAATCCTAGAACCTCTAAAGATCCTCAACAAGAAAATAAGGACAAACTTAAAGGTCCTATTGCAGGCCACACATATACTACCAAACATAGTGAAAGAAGCACACCCAGTAGAAGATAAAACAGATGATTGGGACCTACTAAAAACAATACAATTAGATGCATCAAAAGACTTCATCAAAAGAGTAAAATAAAAGCCCATGGACTGGGAAAAAATCTTTAGCAATGGCACAATGAATAAAGAACTAATCTCTAAAATCTAAAGAATATTGCAAAACTTCATTAAGAAAAATAACCTGTTTAAAAGATGGACAAAAGATGAATAGACAGTTCATCAAGAAACATTTGAATGGCTAAGTGGAACATGGAAAAAAACACTAGCCAACCAGTAAATGCAAATCAAAACAATGAGATATCACCAACAACCATAGCCCATTAAAAAACAAGCAAACAAACAAACAAACAGGAAAGCAACAAATACTGGAGAGAGTGCAAAAAGATTGGAATTCTCAGCCAGTGCTGGTGGGTCTGTAAGCATGTACAATCACTGTGGAAAGTGATATGAAATTAGTTTAAACAAATGGGAATAGAAATTTTATATGAACCAGCAATGTCTATGACAGGCATATTACCTAAAGAAGTCACAGACACATCACTAACAAATAAATACACCCCCATGTTCACCACAGCACTGTTCACAAGAGCAAGAAATTGGAAATAATCCAAAAGGTTATCAGCAGATTAGATAAAGAAACTCTGGTACATAAAAACAGTGGAATGCTATATATCTCTAAAAAACATGCATAAACCTCAAAGCTCCTCAGGACATGCATTGACCTGGAGAACATTATTCTGAGCAAGTTATTCAAACACAATAAGATCCATAAAATATGAGACCACCACTATAAGAATCAATCCCAAGACAAAGCCTAACATCTGTTTCAGCCTTTGTAATCATTCAATATGGTCTCCCAAGCAATAACTACTATTTATGAATTATTTATCATTCCCTAATTTGACATCGAAAAAAATACTAAGAAGAGGCAGCACCTTAGATAGAATTACCTTGTCATTTAGCAGGTAATGGAAAAGGTCAAATAGGTTCTGCCATTCAGAAGTGTCCCACAGTTACCACAATTTAATAGACCCTTCTGTTGTTGTTGTTAGGCACTGTCGAGTTGGCTCCAATCCATAGTGATCACAACAGAAAGAAACACTGCCGAGTCCTGCGCCATCCTCACAATTGTTCCGATGCTTGCGTTCATTGTTATTACTACTGTGTTAATCCATCTTGTTGAGAGTCTTCCTCTTTTTTACTGTCCCTCTTCTGTATATGGATCAAGAGAAAGTTATGTAAACAGAAAAAGGGAATGCTACATAGTTAAAATCAGGAAAGGTGTTAATCAGGGTTGTATCCTCTCAACATACTTATTCAATCTGTATTCTGAGAAAATAATTTAAAAAAACCTGGATGTATGAAGAAGAATGTGGAATCAGAATTGGAGAAAGGCCTATTAACAACTTGTGGTATGCATATGACATGCATTGCTTGCTGAAAGTAAGAAGGAATTGAAGCACTTGCTGATTAAGATCAAAGATTGCAGTCTTCAGTATGAATTACAACTCAATGTAATGAAGACAAAAATCCACATAACCGGACCAATAGGTACATCATGATAAAAAGAGAAAAGATTGAAACTATCAAGCATTTCTTCTTGTTTGAATTCACAACCAATTCCCATGGAAGCAACAGTGAAGGAATCAAATGACACATTGCATTGGGTAAATCTGCTGCGTAAGACCTCTTCAAAGTACTGAAAGGCAAGACTGTCTCTTTGAAGACCAAGGCGTGTCTTACCCAAGTCATGGTATTTTCAATGGCCTCATGCATGTGAAAGTTGAACAATTAATAAGAAAGAGCAAAGAAGAATTGATGAGTTTGAATTATGGTATTGGGGAAGAATATTGAAAGTACGAAGGACTGCAAAGAGAACAAACAAATCTGTTTTGGAAGAAGAATGATCACAATACTCCATAGAAAGAATTTGCCTCACCTACTTTGGACATGTTGTCAGGAGAGACCAGTCACTGGAGACTCTACTACAATGGTGTTATTAAAGGGACTGAAATACTCTGTTGTACTTATTTAAAGCTGAAACACCCTGGGGTGAGAGGAAGTAGATTACTGCTATCCCAACATTGTGGACTTCAAAGTCATTAGACTCTGAGTCAAAAATTTTGCTTTTCAATATTGTCCAAGAATTGGTGACCTAAGACTAACATATATTTTCCACTTCCATTTCTCTTTGTTATGTGTTAAATGAATAAATTCTGCAGGTATAGTTCTTTCTTAGTGGATGAACATTATCCAAATTTTATTGTCTTGTGTCTAAACTCTAAGCCTCATTAAGTCATTTAAGTTTTAAACCTGTATAAATGAATATTCCATGTATCTTAGTCTAATAAGCTTTCCTGTGTATATGCGTATTCCTTTATACACTATTTTAAATTCTAGAAGAACCTTGAAGGTGTACTGCACTGGTGTATTGGGCTGCTAACCAACAGGTCAGAAGTTTGGAAACACCAGCAATTCTGTGGGAGGTATTTCAATTTGACTGCAGATTCCACTCTTGATCTTTCTCATACAGATCAGCTATGTAGTGTTTTAAGGCATCTCAACAGCTGGTACATCTGTCAAACAATTTATCACATTTATGTACTACTTAACTTAAAGTCAAACCAGTGAAGAAATTGCAAATCAAGTACTTCATTATTCATGGGAAGCTTGTCATATTGATTTTTCTAAATGCAGTCTATTCCTATAACAATATGTGTGTCTCATGACAATATAAGGTATGCAACAGAACAATGTTAAAATGTAATGAATATGTTATTTTCATGCCATGTGCTGCACAATCACTTAATCTTGTAGGAAAAATTGTTGTCTGGAAGTAGCTCCCCCCCCCTCTTATTATTCAGATTGTATACATAATTTTTGACACCTCTACTCACCAACAGGGCAATTCTCAATAAACATACTTAGGAAATGATCAAATATTTATAATACATGTTGGGTAGTGCATATTGTAGCTATGAATGCAATCCTGGATTCATAGGAGGTGGCTTAGAAAATATTAGCAGACATAAAAATGAGATACCAAAAGAGGAGCAGGAAACATTGCCAATACAATTCAAACACTAGAGTATGTATTTACCTTAGCAATGTGGAATCATTACAGCTTTTGTATTTTTATCTGACAAGTCAGACTCTTAAAAGATTTAAAAGTAAACTTCTGAATGATATGCACAGTTCTCTTTCAGTTATTAACAGGGTATTTACATAAATTAAGAAAATATTTTGAAACCCTACTAAAAAGATCTGCCAAATACTGATTATCAAGCTAGTCCCTATCACAGAATTGTTAGAAAAAAACAAATAAATAACAGGTGCTCTTAAATATTTTCTATTAAGAATAGCATTGGCTTTGGTTTATAACATGTCCCTTTAACCATATTGAAGAACTCACCATTTATTCCAATCTTCCTAAGGGCTTTAGTCAAGAAATAATTTTATCTAATACTTTTTCTGCATCCATAGAGAAAATCATGTGGTTCTTTTCATTTATTCTATTTTTTAATTTTCAAACAAATTTGATGGCCTTCCCCAGCACCAACCTTGACCTGAGTGGATAGACAACTTCCCACATATTCTTTTCCCTGTCTATTTCTCAAAACTAGGAAACCTAGTGTAGGAGAACAAAATGACTTATAGTGGAAATTCATCAATCATAGATTAAGGGAGTATACCATTGTGTACCAGGACCAGTGAGCAAAAATGGTTCCCTTACCCAGAATTTAACTCATTTTCCACTTTATGCACAACATCTCTTTAAAGAGTTGAAAAGAAAGGATATTCCTTTGAGTACTAAGGTGCACCTGGCCCAATCGATGGTATTTTCAATGACTTCTTAGGCATGTGAAAATTGAATATTGAATAAGGAAGACTAAAGAAAAATAGTTGAATTTGAATAACTGTGCAAGTGAAGACTATAGAAAGCACCATGGAGTGCCAAAAAAAAAAAAAGTTCTCTCCTGGAAGAAGTACAGCAAGAATGCTCCTTAGAAGTAAGGATGGTGAGACTTCTCTCATGTACTTTGGACATGTTATCAGGAGGGACCAGTTACTGGAAAGGGACATCATGTTTAGGAGTGGCAGCAACAAAGAGGAAGTCCTTCCACAAGGTGTATTGATACAGTGCCTGCACTAATGAGCTCTAACATAAGAACAATTGTGAGGATGGCCCAGGAATCTGCAGTAGTCCCTTCTGTTGTACACAGGGTTATTATGAGGTGGCACTGACTTGATGGCACCTAAAAACAATAATAATTGTGGAAGGTGACCACCTTCCACACATAAACGCTGAAGACAAATGTGTGCATAAGTAAATGTGGTGAAGAAGGCTGATGGTGCCCGGCTATCGAGACCTATAGCGTCTGGGG
>NW_022111323.1:2629246-2658183 GCF_000313985.2 Echinops telfairi | reverse complement strand
ATGAAGAATACATGAAGACATCCAGAAAATTAGGGAATATGATGGGAATACAAACGTTTATGGAGAAGTGTTATACTTTCATTCTTAGCTGAAAACTGGATAACCATGAGAAGAATGGGATTTCCAGAACACTTCATTGTACTTATGCAGAGCATATATATGGATCAAGAGGCAGTTGTGTATTTAGAACAAGGTAATACTGCATGGTTTAAAATTTGAAAACTTGTGTATCAGGATTATATCCTCTCAACATACTTATTCAAACTGTATGCTGAACAAATAATCAGAAAAGCTTGACTATATGAAAAAGATTTGGAGGCAAGATTGTTAATAACCTGGAATATGCAAATGACACAACTTTACTTGCTGGAGGTCAGCAAGAATTGAGTTACTTGCTCATAAAGGTTAAATATTGCACTCTACAGTATGGATTACAACTCAATGTAAAGAAGACCAAAATCCTCACAACTGGACCAATACCCACTTGATGGCACCTAAAAAAAAAAAAGAACATTAAGTTCACAGACTCAGGAAAGATGATTTTATTCATATAGGCATGTATACCATCACTTGTCTGTCAATGAGTCATACTTTGGTGGCTTGTGTGCTGCTGGAAATTATGTCACTGGTATGTCAATTACCAGCAAGCACACCCAAAGTGAACAGATTTCAGTGGAGTTACCAGAATAAGAACAGACAATGAAGAAAAACTTGGGTCCCCATTATGGAAGAAGAAGGTTCTGAAAACCTTATGGACATCTTTGAAGCATTTTCAAATACTGAAAACCTAAACAAAGGAAGCAGAACTTCGGGCAGATGGGCCCCTTGCGTCTGAGTGCACATGAAATGTGACTGAAGAGAAGGTGATTTCTTGGGGGGAAATCAACCATAGTAATGTGAGCAAGGCTAAGCCTGTGGGAGTGGAGTCTTCATGATCTTCATTTGCTAATGGGGCATGCTCAAGGTTAATAAAATAGCTACAAAAATCTTCTAATGATTGGAATTTGGAATGTGCAAGTATGAATTTAGGAAAACTGAAAGTGGTAAAAAATGAAATGGAATGGATGAATATCAACATCCTAGTCATCAAGGAGCTGAAATGAACTGGTATTGGCCATTCTGAATGAGAAAATCATATGATTTACTATACTTGGAATAATACCATCTAAAGGAATGGGGTGGCATTCATTGTAATATTATTAAATATTAAATAAATTATTATTAAAATTTATGCACTGACCACAAAAGCTAGTGAGAAAGAAATTGAAGAATTCTAACAATGACTTCAGTCAGAAATGGATCAAACATACAATCTAGATGCATAGATAGTTATTTGTGATTGGAATGCAAACATTGGAAATAAAGAGGGAGAAACAGTAGTTGGAAAATATGGACTTGGTGATGGAAATTCACGAGTCTAAATATGACCCTAAGTGCATCCCACCTGAATTTCAAGAATATCTCAAGTACAGATTTGACTCATTGAACTCTATTGACAGAAGACCCAATGAGCTCTGTGAGTACATCAAAACTACAATTCATGAAGAAAGCAAAAAGTTATTTAAAAGACAGGAAAGAAAAAACATCAAATGGAAGAAATGATGAATTCAAGGAGCTGAATAGAAAATTTCAAAGGGCAGTTCGAGAAGAAAAAGCCAAATACTACAATGAAATGTGCAAGGACCTAGAAATAGAAAACCAAAAAGGAAGAAAACATTGCTCAGCATATCATAAACTGAAAGAACTCAAGAAAAAAAATTCAACCCTCAAATTGCAGCAATTTTGAAATATTCTATATTTAAAATATTGCATGATGCAGAAATCATCAAGATGAAAAGAATATTCAGTCACAGTTAAAAAAAAAACTAGTGAACAGTCCACCATTTCACGGGGCAGCATATGAACAAGAATTAATAGTGCTGAAAGAAGTTGAAACTGCACTGAATGCATTACCCCAAAATGCAAAGGCTCCAGAAATTGACAAAGCAGAAGAAACAATGGAGGCACTCACTCACCAATGCCAGTAAATTTGGAAGATAGCTACTTGGCCAACTGACTGGAATAGATCCTTATTTGTGTGTATTCCAAAGAAAGGTGACTCAACAGAATGTTCAAACTATAGAACAAAATCATGGAATTGCACACAATTAAAATTTTGCTTAAAATCATCAAAAAACACTTCACTATGGACATTCAGAGCTTGTATATGGATCAAGAGACAGTTGTAAAAACATAACTGGGAGATATTGCATCATTTAAAATCAGGAAAGGTGTGCATTAGGATTGTATCCTTTCACCATACTTGTTCAATCTATGTGCTGAGCAAATCATCAGAGATGCTAGATTATATGAAGAAGAATGCAACATCAGAATTGGAAGAAGGCTTATTAACAAAATGCAATGTGCAGATGATACAACCTTGTTTGATGAAAGTGAGGAGGAACTGAAGCACTTGCTGATGAAGATCAAGGATTGTGTCCTTCAGTATGATTACACAAGGGGAATGAACAATGGAAAAGTGGGTGAGGGGCAACAGAGAACAATGTAAGATATGAAAATAATAATCTATAACTTATCAAGGGTTCGTGAGGGAGGTGGAGGGAGGGGGAAGAAATGGAGAGCTGATATCAGGGGCTCAAGTGGGAAAGAGAATACTTTGAAAATGATGATGGCAGCATATGTGCAAATGTGCTTGACACAATGGATTGAATGTATGGATTGTGATAAGAGATGTAAGAACCCCCAATAAAATTATTTAATTAAAAAAAGAAAGGAATACCAAAATCCTCACAACGGTACCAATAAGTAACATCACCACAAATGGAGGAAAGGTTGTAGGATTATGTCTTACTTGGATCTACAATCAATGTTCATGGAAGCAGCTGTCAAGAGATGAATAGATGTATTGCATTAGGTAAATCTGCTGCACAAGACCACTTTAGAGTATTTCAGAGCAAGGATCTTACTTTGAGGACTAAAGTGCCTCTAACCAAAGGCATGGCATTCTCCATTGCATCATATGCATGTGAAAGTTGGACATTAAATAAGGAAAACCGTAGAAGAACCATTTGAATTGTGGTGCTAGAGAAGAATATTGAAAGTACTATGGGCTGCTAAAACAACAACAGAACTGATATGTCTTGGTAGAAGTAAGGCCAGAGTTGTCCCTAGAGACAAGGATGGCAAGACTTCCTCTTGCATACTTTGGACATACTGTCAGGAGAGACTAGTCCCTGTAGAAGTATAACATGTTTGGCAAAATGGAGAGGCAGCAAAAAAGAAGAAGGCCTTCTATAAGATGGATGGATGCGGTGGCTACATCAACGGGCTCAGGCATAGGAACAATTTTGATGATGGGGCAGGACCGTGAACTGTTTCCTTCTGTGGTCACTATAGGTTGGAACCGCCTTGATAGTACATAACAACAATAACAACATGCACATGTGATTCAGTAATAGGTAAGTGCAATGCGTATTTCAAAAAATTCAAAAAACATGAGTTTGTCGTTCTACCGTTGCTGACTTATAGTGGCCCTATGAAAGAGGGTATAACTGCCCTTCTTTGCTTCTGAAACGCTAACAGTTTACGGGAGTAGAACAACCCATATTTTTCTCAGTGTGTGTTTAAAAATGTGGAAATTACTTTAGGCATATTTCTTAACTTTAATGGTCAGAAACTGCACAATGGAATGCTCATTTTTGGCCCTAAAAACTAAAAACCCTTAAGAATACTTGTACAATGATGATTCAAGAAAAGACTCAATTCGTTATCTTTGTTATGTGCAAAAGTAGATATTGTTTGCCAGTTTGATTGTGACAAAATCATTAAAGAATTTGTGAAAGCAAAGATTAGAAATGTTTTCTAATTAACATGTGAGATTAAAATCTAACTAAAATTTAAATATAGTAATTTGTTGTAATGTTTGTTTTCTGATCAGTAAATTATCCTTTCACATGTATATGTTGCAATTGAAAATACCATGGCTTGAATCAAACACACTCTAGTCCTCAAAGAGATATCCTTACTCTTCAACAGTTGTGCAGCAGATTTACCCAATGCAATGTGACTTTCGATTTATTTCGATTTATTGAGTGCTGCTTGCTTGTGGATCCAAGCAAGACAAAATCCTTGACAATTTCAACCTTTTCTCCATTTATCATGATGTCCAGTTGTGAGGATTCTGGTCTTCTTTACACTGAGTTGTAATCCATCCTAAAGGCTGCCATCCTTGAACGTCATCGGAAAGGACTTCAAGTGCACCTCACTTTCAGCAAGCAAAGTTGTTTTATATTCATAACACAGGACGTTAAGGAGCCTTCCTCCAAATCTGATACCACGATGTTCTTCATATAATCCATCTTTTCAGATTATCTGCTCATCATATAGATTGAATAACTATGGTGAGAGTATATAACTCTGACCCACACTTTTGGTTTTACATTCTTGTTATGTTTGAATGACTGCCTGTTCATCCATGTATGGGATCTGCATGAGTACAATTAAATACGAGTACCTAAAACATAAAATTTATATATCACATATCTCATTCAAATATATGAGTAAGAAGAGGAGCGGGCAGCACAGATTATCAGTGTTTAGAGCATTCACATGTCTTAATACAGTCCTGAGTTCAACTCTTCCAAAACCCTTGGTGTTGATATTCTGTGTTGTGAGGAGCTGAACTAGCAGATGAAAAATTGCAAATGTTTGCGCTGAAGACATCTAAAAAAGAAACAAAAACATCTACCAAAAGAAAGTCTAATCATAATAATGAAAGAGAAAGAGAGAGCCAGATTAAATACACTTTAATAGCTATATAGAAACATGAAGCTCATAAATTTTCCTTCATGTGCCTAGGATGACAGAGAATTGTAGATTTATAGGCTTTATGATTGGAAGCTGTAATATTATCTTCCCCATTATATGCTCGTTGAAATAAGATTCAAAGGACTGGTCTGAATGTTAAAGAAGGCAATGTAAAACAATCACCTATCGCATTTGATAATTGCTACAGTCTTTCCCTCCTTCAAAGTATTTATTTTAATCACACAATATTTTTTTCTAAACTAGTCCTTTATGTAATATAAAGTCATCTTGCATATAGCTTTAAAAGAAAAATCTACCATCGCAGAAAGTGATATGTTCCCATGCATTCTTCCACAGTACTTTTCACAGTCTTAAGTACTCTTTTGAAGACAAGGTTGCTTGCCAAGATCACATGGAGCCTTTACATATTCATTGATCATACTATAAGTACACTAATAGATTTGGGCCCATGAAAAACCTTGTCTAAGTTAAGCTAAACAAAGGACTTTCAAGGAAAAAACATGGTAAAAAGATATATTGCCACCGCTTATGGCATAATAAGCTGAAAAGAAAAAAAAATTAACATTGGGAAATAAGACCTAGGCTCATACTTTTGTGGCTGAATTGTTGTGTGAAATTAGGTACTTCTAACTGTCTTGGGGGTCTCAATTTTCTCATTAAAGATATATAAGTAGTACTCACTGTCATTCCTGCCTCAGAGGGTATTGATGAGGAAAAAGAAGAAAAATGACACTAGTCATGAACCAGTCTATAAATGCAAGATATTATTATTATAAGAAACTCCTGTAATGTAGTAACCCTCAAAAAATCAGGAAAGTAAGAGAAGAAATTATCAATAGCTACAGATCTTATATGCCTAGATAAAACAAAAAAGAAATGTTGTTGCTTTGATGAAATTGAATCGGTTCCAACTCATAGTATTATGTACAACAGAACAAAACAAGGCCCAGTCCTATACCATTTCAATAATTATTTCTATGCTTGAGCCCTTTGTTATAGTTGTTATGTCTAAATTCATCTTGCTTAGGGTCTTATTTTTCACTGAACCCTCCACTTTACCAAGCAAGATGTCTTTCTCTAAGGACTGGTCCTTCCTGATAACATCTCCAAAGTATATGAGACAAAGTCTCACCATCCTCAAGTCTAAGAAGCAATCTGGCAAGAGTAATTCTCAAACTTTATTTTTCTGCAATTCTATTGTTACAAGGTAATTAAAAAAACTATTGTGGCAAAATCATATATATATTTATTAAACAAAGATATTAAAATGTGAATCTATTGTTTATTGAAATTTCTTTCACCTGCATCTATGCAATTTTGAAGGTGGTGTTTCTATTTCTCTAACTCTTCCATCTTTGACAGAAAGTCAAAATGGCAGATTTACCATCCTAAAGGGAATCAAATTGTGTCCCTTTAAAATATTGTATGAGTTTTGGAAATACCAACAACAAAACAATGTGACAGAGAAAGATCATGACTGTGGGGTGGGTGAGGCAAGGTTTCCCAATGAAATTCTCATAGGACAGCTCTTACTATCTTCAAAAGTATGTTGTCCTGGAGGGTTGGGTAGAAACTAATTCAAATGTGTCTACCTAGGAACATAGAACAGGTTTATTCTCCTCAGGTTCCCTACAATTATTGTTGAGCATCCTTTCCTGATGTGAAGTTGCTCCTCCCCATTTTGAAATGACCTGTTTGAATTCATATTTGAGATCTTCCAGGTCTTCCTTAAAATCCTGATCCATCTAAAAACTGTTGTTTTTGTAAGGGAGCATTACAGTGATCCTTGTTGCAATGTTGCAATGGTTTAGGTTAAATTTTATATATTAGCTGTCACCTTAAAATTGTCTCTTTTCAATGGAACAAAAAGTAACCTTTATTTTGTGGAGACACTGTTAGACAGTGTGTCTGCAGCCATCCACTGATGGCAGAGACATATCTAAACATGTTGTGTTTGAAATAATACCATGCATGTATGAACTAGAAGTCTAGTAGCAATAAATTTTGATTTAACCTCATGCATTTAATATTCTTTGCCAACACCATAAACCAAAGGCATCAATTCTCCTTTGGTCTTCCGTATTCATTGTCTATCTTTCACAGGCAAGTGAAGCAATTTGAAAATAGCATGGCTTTTGTCAGGTGCACCTTACTACTCAAAATCATGTCTTTAACACTTTAAAGAGGTATCCTGCAGTTTATTTGCCCAATGCCAATCATTTTTTTCTGACTGCTGCTTCCATGGGTGTTGATTGTGGATCCAATGAAATAGAATCCTTGACAACCTTAATCTTTTCTTGGTTTATCATGATGTTGCTTTTTAATGCAGTTGTGAGGAATGTATTTTCCTTACATTGAGTTGTAATCCATAGTGAGGGTTGAAGTCTTTGATTTTCATCATTAACTATCGCAAGACCTTTTCACTGTCAGCAACTAAAGTTGTGTCATCTGCATCTGACAAGTAATTAGTAAATCTTCCTCTAATCCTGATGCCACAGTCAAGTTCAATTTCATATAACCCAGCTCATATAACGCTAACAGAATTGAGTTCAGTTCCATACCTGAAGGGTAAGGGCTCTTGTTTTGGAAGTCTAGCATGTCTATCTGACCAATAATCTTGGTCTCTTTTATAATTTTTAGTTTTGTTACATGCTCCACCTCACCCCATATGCAGAGCCTTCTTCTGTAATCCTTTAAAGAACAGTTGGTAGTGGTAATCTGGCATCAACTAGTTTTTCTAGTCTCAGGATCTTAGAGATTGATGATCACTTGATCCATTAATCTTTTGGACTAATTTTTTCTATGTGTTTCTTGTTTTTGTCGGCCTTCTTTCCACTGCCAAGGGAGAGAACAAAAATTGAGCTTTAGATGGCTGCTCGTGAGCTTTAAAAACTCCAGTTGATGTTCATCGTGTTAGGATGTAGAATCTTGTCTTTGTGAACTATGTTATGCCAATAGGGTTTGGTGTCTCTGGAGACCAATCCCCCAAGCCTAGTAAGTCATTTCCTCAATGGATTGTTTGTTTATATTTGTCACCTGTATGCTTCATCATATTAATGGATATATTGGCAACAAAAATAGATACACATGTACAAATATCCTGTCAAATATATACACACAGATGCACACTCATGAGTATATTCCCACTCTTCCTCTCCCACCTGTGTGTCTATCCAAGCATCCACTCATAGATGTACAGTTGCAGTATTGTGTATATAATATTATTTGTCTGTCTTGCATTTAACACTTGCAAATCTCTCGGTGTCTTCTGTGGCCTCCATTATTTTTTCTTAACCCCTTTCTTATTGTGTAATTTCTTCTCCTTCATTCAAGTTAACAATTTTCTAGCCCCTGACCTGTGATTGCTTCTCTCTTCTACATTGGTAATCAAAGAATGTTTTCCATGTGAAAATATAATAAGGGACTCAAAATATTTCTCCTTTTGTGATCTACTAATTTCACTCAACACAAGGTCCTCCAGGTCCATCTACATTGGGAGATGTTTCTAAAATTCATCACTATATTTTTTAGCATTGCAAAGTATTCCATTGTGTATATGTACCAAAGTTATGTATCCATTCTTTCAGTTATAGGCATTAGGTTGTTTCCATCTTTTTACTATTGTGAATAGTGTTGCGATGAACATGGGTGTGCATACATCTATTCATGTTGTGGCTTTTATTTCTCTAGGATATATAGGAGCTCTGAAGGGTTAGTTAAGTTACCTTTTGGGATCCCACCGATCAGGTCAGCAATCCAAAACCACCAGCTGAGAGGGAGAATGATGAGGCTTTCTAACCCCTTCGAGATTTACATTCTCTGAAACACACATAGGCAGTTCTACTCTTTCCCATAATGTCATGATGAGTAGGAATTTACTTGTTGGCACTAATTTTGTAGTTTGGGTTTGTTTATTTTTCCCCACTTTCCACAGTTCTATCAGTAGTGTATATCTTACCAGCAGTGAGAGTCCTAATCACTCCTCATCATTTTGCCAGCATTTGTTATGATTTTTTGTAACTTTGTTATTAATGTTTCTATGTGGTGGTATCTCATTGTTGATTTGATCTGCATCGTTCAGTGTTCTCTCTTTCCCATATTCTGTTGAATCGGACTTGAACTTCTGGCACTTCCCTGTCAATGTACTGCTACAATCATTTTTAAAAATTATTTTCACCAAAATTTTACCTGCAGATGATACTAATAATATTGTTAGCTGATTTACCCATTCTATTAGATTGCTTTTTTGGAATGGGCACAAATATGTATCTCTTCAAGTTGGTTGGCCAGGTAACTGTCTTCCTAATTTGTTGGCAAAGATTATTGAGTACTTCCAGTGTTTCATTCATTTGTTAAAACATTTCGATGGGTGTTCTATTAATTTCTGGAGCCTTGTTTTTCACCAATGCCTCAATGCAGTTTGTATTTCTTTCTTCATTTCCCTCAGTTCTTAATTATATGCTACCTCCTGAAATAGCTGAATGTCAACCGATTCTTTGAATGTTGACCAATTCATTTTGGTAGAGTGCTTCTGTATTTCTCACACCTTCTTTTGATGTTTCTTATGTCACACAATATTTTCCGCAGAGAATCCTTTAATAGTGGCCATTGACATATTGAATTTCTTAATTTCTTTCAGCTTGATAAATGTCAAGTGTTTTCTTCCTTTTGTGGTTTTCTAATTCCACGTCTTTGAACATTTTATTATAACAATGTACTTTATCTTTTTTGCTAAACATTTTCATTGGCATATAATTCAGAGGTTTAAATATATTTTTTAAAAGTTGTACAATCATGTATAATTCTAGATATTTGCATCTTCTCTTTCTTTTCATTTCTTATAGTTTCCAGTGGTTTTTCAATTTTATGCATCCTTTCAAAGAACCAACGTCTAGCCTTATTGATTTTTCCATTATTTTCTTTATTCTGATTCATTTATTTCTGCTCTAATCTTCATTATTTATTTTTCCTATTAGTTAAGGGTTTATGTTCTTGCTTATATTCTTGTTGTTAGAGATGCTGTGTTAAGGTGTAGATTTTGACTGTGTCCTTTTTTCCATGTGTGTGTTGATTGCTATGCATTGCTGTGTTAGTCTGGGTAGACTAGAGAAACTAATCCATGGACACACATATGTGTATAAGGAAGAGATTTATATACAAGAGCATCATCCCAGCCCAGTCCAGATCAAGTCCATAAGTCTGATATTAGCCTAAATGCCCAATACCAATCTACAAAGTTCCCTTCAGACTCACAAAACACATGTAATGATGCCAAATGTGGAAGATCACAGGCCAGTGGGGAGAAAGTCTTTGGATCCAGTGGCATCGGAAATATCTCAGTGCTGGCAGGGGTCTCATGGCTGCATCAGGGTGGGTCCATGTGTATTATCAGCTGCTATGTCTTCCAGCTGCTATGTCTCCCAGGGTGGGAGCCAAGAGCCAAGGAGGAAATACCAGAATTCCCAGAATCCTTAGGGGAAGGCTATGCCCATACAGAAGCCTCACTGACAGGCTAGACTCCACCCCTGCATGCTTAATCCTTAAATTGACAGTTATATAACTACCACAATTGCCCTATGTTAAGTATTAACTGTGTCCCAAATGTTTTTGTATGTTGTGTTGTTACTCTCATTGGCTTCAAGGAATTTTTTTTTATTTCATCCCTTAGTTCATCTATTACCCAGGCATTTTTAAGTGGTATGCTGTTCATATTTTTTACAATTGACTTTTTCCCCTTGCTCATTCTATTCTTGATTTCTAGTTTTATACCATTGTGGTCTAAGAAAATGAGGGGTAGAATCTCACTGTACTAAGGCTTGCCTTGTCACCTAATATGTGGCCTATTCTGGTGAATGTTCCATGTGTACTGGTGAAGAATATATATATTGCATTTTGGTTGGGTGGTGTGGTCTAGGAGGTCAAGTTTGTTGATTATGTTTTTTAGTTCTTTGTGTCTTTATTGAGTTTATTTTCTGATGGTCTGTCTTTCCTCGAGAGTGAAAAGATTGAAGTTTATCTTTAATTTGAAGGTATGTCTCATGTGGGCAGCATATTGATGGGTCTCAGATTAGTGGGAAGAAAGGTTTAAGTGGTTAATTTCTGATACATTAAAGAAAAATGTTCCTCAGCTATATTCTCAGTGGGAATGTGAAGGCCACTCAGATTATTCTGGCATTCATACTCACCAAATTGGTTAATACTCCAAAAATATATAACCTTAGTAGGAACACACAACACTTACTAGAAATATCAAACAAATGTGAAGTATACTCCTTAGAAAAACAAATATATCACAAATATAGAGAAAATAAATTGTTTGAACTCAATTTTAAAAATGCAATCCAATTTAAAATATGGATGGAAAGTTCTGAAAAGATATTTCCCCAAATAAGATATTCAAATTGCCTACAATTACATGAAATGATGCTCAACATCATTAGTCATCAGAAAAAATACAAATCAAAATGGCTATTAGGATACTGACAATTATTAGCGTTGTCAAAGATTATTCTGCAGGTGGAAAGGTAAAATGGGGCAGCTGCACTGAAAATAGTCTGGAAATTTCATGCACAAAAATAAAAACAGAATTACCATATGATAATTTCACTCATATATTCAGGACAAATGAAAACGTATGTTTTATATGATCATTTGTACATATGTTTGTATGAAAATAGGCAATATGTGGGGGAAGTGGAAATATCCATCTACTGATATATACATAGGCAATGTGACATATCCATACTATGCAATTATTCAATCAAAAAAAGAAATGAAGTCTTTATGCAACAACATGGATCAACCCTGAAAACATTACATGGAAGTATATAGGCACAAATTGTTGTAAGTTGCCATCTGTTGCTGTTTTTGTTGTTGTTAGGTATCATGGAGTCAGTTTTGACCCATATAGACCTTATGCACAGCAGAACAAAACAGAACTTCAACATCCTCACAATTGTTACTATTCTTGACCTCATTGTTGATGCTAAGGTGTAAACACAGCAACTTGAGGGCTATCCTCTTTTTTGCTGTCCGTCCACTTTACCAAACATGATGTACTTCTCCAGGGAATGGTCTCTCCTGACAAAATACCCTAAGTATGTAAAACAAAGTCTAGCCATTTTTGCCTCTAAGGGGCACTCTGACTGTACTTATTCCAACACAGATTTGTTTGTCCTTTTAGGAGTCTGTGGTACTGTCAATATTCTTCTCCAGTACCACAATTCAAATGCATCAATTTTTCCTCAGTCTTCTTTATTCAGTGTCCAACTTTTACATGTATATGAGTTATCTGAAAATACCATGGCATTGGTGAAGCACACCTTAGTCCTGAAAGCAAGATCTTGTTTTTCAATACTCTAAAGGGCGCTTGTGCAGTAAATTTATCAATACAACTCATCTTTTGGTTTCTTGAATGCTCCTTCCATGATCATTGATTGTGGATTCAAGTGAGAAAAATCCTTGACAAATCCAACCCTTTCTCCATGTATGATTATGTTACCTATTGATAGAATTGTGAAGATGTTGGTCTTTCTTGAAATGAGTTATAATTCACATTGAAGGCTACCATCCTTGATATTCATCAGCAAGTGTTTCAAGTCCTCCTCACTTTTAGGAAGCAAGGTTGTGTCATCTGCATATCATGTTGTTAATAAGCTTTCCTCCAACCCTGATGCCACATGCTTATTCATATAAGCCAGCTTATCTGATGATTTGCTTAACATACAGGTTGAATAAGTATGGTGAGAGGATACAACCGTCAGGTACCTTTACTGATTTTAAACCAGGCACTAGTCTCTTGTACTATTCACACACTGCCTCTTAATCCATGTGCAGTTTCCCCATGAACACAATGAAGTGTTCTGGAATTCCCATTCTTCTCAAAGTTATCCATAGTTTGTTATGATCCACAGTTCAATGCCTTGCCCCAGTCAATAAAACACAAATAAACATATTTCTGATACTTTGCTTTCAGCCAAGATCCATCTGACATTGACAATGATATCCCTTGTTCTACATCCTCTTCTGAATCTGGCCAGAACCTCTGGCAGCTCCCTGCCAATGTACTGCAGCAACCATTGTTGGATGATCTTCAGTAAAATTCTACTTGCATGTGATACCAATAATATTGTTCTATAATTTGAGCATTCAGTTTGGAACGGGTACAGATATAGATTTCATCCTATCAGTTGGCCAAGTAATTGTCTTCCGAATTTATTGGCATAGACAAATGAGTAATTCCAGTGTTTCATCGGCTTTTGAAACATTTCAGTTGGTATTCCATCAATTCCTAGAGCCTTGTTTTTGCCTAATTTCAGTTCAACTTGAATTTCTTCCTTCAGCATCATTGGTTCTTGCTCATATGCTATTTCCTGAAGTGGTGGAATGTTGACTAGTTATTTTTGGTACAGTGATTCTGTGTATTCTTTTCTTCTTCTTCTTCTTCTTCTTCTTCTTCTTCTTCTTCTTCTTCTTCTTCTTCTTCTTCTTCTTCTTCTTCTTCTTCTTCTTCTTCTTCTTCTTCTTCTTGATGCATCCTGCATCCTTTAATAGTTTGCGCATAGAATGTTTCAATATTGCAATTTGAGGCATGAAATATTTCTTGAGTTCCTTCAGTTTAATGTATTCCAAGCATGTTCTTACCTTTTGGTATTCTAATTCTAAGTCTTTGCACCTTTTATTATAATATTTGGCTTTGTTTTCTAGAGTTACCTTTTGAAAGGCCCATTGAGCTCTTTGACTTCATCAATTCTTCCATTTGCTCTAGCCACCGTAATTTATGATGCAAGTTTCAGAGTCTCTTTTGACATCCTCTTTGATCTTTTCTTTATTTCCATTTTTTAAATGAGCTTTTTCTTTCTTCATGAGTGATGTTCTTGATGTCTTCTCCCAGCTTATCAGGTTTTCTGTCATTAGTACTCAATACATCAAATCTATTCTCGAGATATAATCAAAATTCAGATGGGATAGACTCCAGGTTATATTTTGGATCTCGTGGACTTGTTTTCATTTTCTTCTGCTGTATCACGAACTTATATATGAGCAATTGATGGTCGGTTTGACAGTCAGTCTCTGGCCCAGATCCAGCTGCTGATATTGAGCTCCTCCAGCATCTTTTCCCACCGTTGGAGCTAATTTGGTTTCTGTGTATTGCATCTAGAGAAGTCCATGTGTTGTGGAAAAAAAGGTATTTGATATGAACAATTTGTTGATCTTGTAAAATTCTATCCTGCAATCTCCAGCTTAATTCCTATTACCAAATCCATCTTTTCCAAATACTGTTCCTTCTTCTTTGTCTCCAACTTTTGCATTTCAATCACCAATAACTATCATTGAATTTCAGACTGGAGTCATTGATAGAATTCTTCAATTTCTCCATCACTAGATTTTGTGGGTTGGTGCTAAAATTTTAATAATAATTTTATGGATTGGATTTTCTTGAAAGTGGATAACTATAATCCCATCACATCTAGCACTGAATTTCATGATGAATTTAGCAAGATCCTTTCTGATAATGAATATCACCTTGTTTGTTTTCATTGTGTTATTCCTGGCATAGTAAGCCATGATTTCTAATTCAAAATGACCAATACCAGTCCATTTTAGCTCACTAGTGCCAAATATATTTGTGCTTATGTGTCCATGTAATTTCTGATAACTTCCAATTTTACTAAAATCAAACTTCTCACATTCAAATTCCAATCACTAGCAGATTTTTGTAGCTGTTTCTCCATAACTTGAGTTGTGCCCTTTCAGCAAATGAAGATCCTGAAGGCGCCACTCCCACAGATTTTCTCTACACATATCATTTTAATCCAAGAAAGCAGCTTCTCCTCAGTCACATTTCAGGTGCTCTCTGACCTGAAGGGGACATTTTCAGGTACTATCTCTGATAATGTTCTAATTCCATTTATTTGACCTTCAGTATCTGACAATTTTTGAAGCTTGCATAAGGTTTCCATAGGCTCCTTCCTCCAAGTGGGGAGCTGAATTCTTTTTCATTGTTTGTTCTTAGTCTGGAACCTATGCTGAAACTTGTTTGCTTTGGGTAACTCTGTTGGGTAACTCTTAGCTAGCCTACACACAACAGAAGGAAACACTGTGTGTTCCTGCACTATCCATACATACAATTCTTAGTGTGAGCCCATTTTTGTAGCCACTGTGTCAATCCATCTCATTGAGGGTCTTCCTTTTTTTATTTGCTGACCTTTCATCTTTTCAAGCATGATGTCCTTTTCCAACTGGAGATTATCACTTGATAACATGCCCAAAGTGCATGAGACAAAGTTTCCCCATCTTTGTTTCCAAGGAACAGTCTGGCTAGACTTCTTCTAAGACAGGTTTGTTCATTCTTTGGGCCGTCAATCGTAAAGGTGATATTTTTCACATTATTATTTAAATACATTAATTCTTCTGTGGTCTTCTGCATTCATTGTCCAGCTTTCACATGCTTAGGAAATAATCAAAAATGCCATGGCTTTGGTAAAGCGCACCTTGGCCTTCAAAGTGACATCTATACTCTTTAACACTTTAAAGAGATGTTTCGACGGAGGTTTGCTTATTCTTATAAGTTGTCTGATTTCTAACTGTTGCTTTTAGGATCCCTAATACCACTTCTAAGTATGCATTTGACCACTGACCAAAAGTAGTAGGTTAAAACCCACAACCTGCTCAGAGAAGTTGGATTATATTAAGAAGAATGTGGCATCAAGATTGGAGGAAGGCTTTTAACAACCTGAGACATGAAGATGACACAACATTGCTTGCTGAAATTGAGGAGGAATTGAAATACTTACTAATGATGATCAAGGATTTTAGCTTTCAGCATGGATTACACCTCAATGGAAATAAGACCAAAACCCTCACAACTGGACTGATAGGTAACATCATGAGAAATGAAGAAAAGGTTGAAATTGTCAAGGATTTTGTCTTGCTTGGATCCAAAGTCAATGCTCATGGAAATAGCAGTCAAGAAATCAAAAGACATAGTGCATTAAGTAAATCTTCTACAACAAGACTTCTTTTGAGTACTGGAGAGCAAGGACTAAGGTGCACCTGACCCCAGCCATGGTATTCTCCATTGCATCTTATTCATGTGAAAATTGGGCATTGAATAAGGATAACCATAGAAGAACCGATGCACTTGAATTGTGGTCCTGGAAAAACATATTGAAAGTACCATTGACTGCTAAAAGGACAAACTGATCTGTGTTGGAAGAAGTAAGGCCAGAGTGCTCCTTAGAGGCAAGGATGGCAAGACTTTGTCTTACATACATTAGACATATTGTCAAGAGAGACCAGTCCCTGGAGAAGCACATCATGCTTGGTAAAATGGAAGGGTAGCTAAAAAGAGGAAGGCCCTTGAAAACATGAATTGACACAGTGGCTGCATCAATGGGCTCAAACACAGGAACAATTGTGAAGATGGCATAGGACTGTGTGATGTTTCATTCTGTTGTGCATAAAGTCGCTGTGGCTCAGAGCCAGATCGATGGCACCTAAGAACAACCAAAAAACCCTATGTAGAGTCACTATGACTTGGACTTTACTTGATGACTGTGGTTTTGGTTTTAGGCTTTCATGGACAATGAATGTGTATCCAAATCCTTGACACCTTCAATCTTTTTTTTTCCAAGTAGAAAGTAAATGTTTTGTTTTTTTAATCATCAATCTTTTCCCCATTTATCTTGATGTTGCTTACTGGCACAGTTATGAGGATTTTAAAAAAATTTATATTGAAGTGTAACCAATATCGAAGGCTTTGGAGGTTGTAGCTTTCCATTTACATCAAATCTTCATTTACATCAAATCTTCATTTACATCAAATCTTCAAAAAAAGGGCTTCAAATCTTAACTTTCAGAAAGCAAGGTTGTATCATTTACCTATTCCAGGTTGTTAGTGAGTCTTTAATCCTCACGTCAAATTCTTCCTCATATAATCCAGTTTTTCAGGTTATTTGCTCAGCTGATAAATTGAATAAATACAGTGAGAGGATGTAACCCTGTTGTACACCTTTCCTGATTTTAAACCACATGGTATCCTCTTGTTCTGTTAAATAGACTGCTTCTTTGTCTGTGCCCAGGTTCTGCATGAGTACAATGAAGTGTTCTGTAATTCTCATTCTTCACATTGCTATCCTTAATTTGTTATGATTTACAAAGTCAAATGCCTTTCCACAGTCACAAATGCCCACATGTTACACAATTCTATTTATACGAAATGTCCAGAATTGCCTAATCTAGAGAGACAAGAAGTAGATTCATGGCTTCCAGGGGCTGGAAGAGATAGGAGAAATGAGGAGTGACTGCTAATGGTATGGGTTTTCTTTTGATAGTTATGAAAGCTTTCTAAAATTGGTGATGGGACTATAACTGTAAAAGTACTAAAAACATTGAATTGTGAGATTTAACGTTTAAATTATGTGAATTTTCTATCAACAGTGCTATTCAATTAAAAATATAGTGTATTCATGTAAATCTACCACTAATTTTCCTCAGAGAGAAAACAAAAATAGAAAAGAAAGAGATTCTGTAGCTGGAAATTATAAGGTGAAATGCATGAGGACTCAGTCACCTCCTTCAGCTTCCTTTCTCCCTTGGCACAATTGCCTGAGGGGCATGCAGAAAGCCCCTCTATCTCAACTTCTAGCACACCAGCTTCAAACACTAAATTCTGGAATATAAATTCCTCCCTGCTATTGGCCATTTTGCCAAAAACATGACCTTTGAGACAGAACAGTTTCCAAAGCCACTGGATGAGTGCATCAAGAGGAACGTGCTAGCCTATCTTTCTTCTTTTTTGTGTTATTCTTTTAAAGAAAACCTATTATGAAGTAAGGGAAATAGCAAATATAGGCCTGAAGTTATCAGCTCATTTTAAAATTTAGAAACAGAATTTTCTGGCCTTGTTGCCCATGTGCACATATTCAATATGGCAGCTTCACCAAGGTAGGGCATGGCAGAAGATGGGTATAGTGCTAATGGAGTTAGCAAACTCAATTAACTGTGAAATAAATGTATTTTTATCAACCCCAGGAAAAAAGCAAATGGTCATTATTGTCTTTACCACTCTTAAAAATAACATACTAAGTGAAAAAGAAAATTTTAGGAGAACAGCAATGAGGGCCTGTACTAAAAGCCCACTCTAAGTAGAGATACCAAAATCTCCAACTTGCCATTAGGATGTTATGATCTTCAGTCATACTGATGACATGGGAGCACAATACATTTCTCTTTCTGAAGTAAAAGCATTTTCTGATATACATTCTCAGTCTCCTAGCCTCTATGGTTTCACAAACAGATGAAAATCTTTCCTGTATAGCATACATTAAAATTTACATATTTTTAAGAAATTTAAAATGTTTTTTGATTCTCTTTCTGAAAAGTTTTTGTTTTGTTTTCTGCTTTCCATCCTTTGCTTTGTTTTGCTATTTTCATGTTAAATTTGAACAAATGAAGCTCTAGTTAGTAAGGAGATGATATTTACCAAATGAAGCATACACTATTTTCCTATGCAAACAAAAGTAAACCACAAAAACTGAATCACAGTCCATGCCAAACAGATACCACAAATATAAGATGTACAGGAAGCAGCATCTGAAGTTACTAGCTAATATCTCTTAAGTTGTTGGCAATCACATAATTCTGCGATGCTGTTGGGAATCTCTATATTCTTTTAAAACAGATTTTCAGGGACAAGAGAGAACGTGTTATTTTCATATTGTTTCTTCTACAGCCATCAGCCCTTCTCAGGTATCTCAGTATAGCACTTAAAGCCTGAGTTTCTGATCAGTACATTCCTTAACATACCTGACCAAAAATCATTCTGTTTCTTATTTTAAATAAAATCATTTTTAAGGCCATATTACATTTTGATAACACTTGGTATAATCATATATTATATAACTCCCAACCAAATGCTAAAGGAAGAATGTAAAAGTTCTGATCATCGCTATGGCTAAGCCACCTACAGTTATTTCTATGTCTTCTCAATATTTTGCAATAGCATAGAGAACTCTCTGGCCTCTTCAATTGTCAGGGGGAATAAAAACAAATACTTATCATTTTTAAGAAGTCAAGGACTTCTAAGGATTTCTGGACCACTTTCAAGGTTTCTTTTCAATAGCTGGATGACCAAGCTTTTCTCTTCTCTGTCATTCTCCTTTTTGAAAATGACTGTAAATACTTCCTATCTCCAACCTCCTGTGCCCTATTTTCATGTTCGTAGAAAATCTTTCTCCACTATATACATTCAAATGCTCTTGGAATTATGTCTTCGCCTTATAAAAATCCTCTGAGTGACATTAGAAGAAATCATAGGTACTTGTCCACATTCTTTTTTTTTTAATTGGAAAAGAAATCGTTCTCTTATCATATCCCCCAAAGAGAAAAGAACTAAGATAAATTGTTTGGGTTTATCTCTGTAATTTCTTTAGTTTCCTTAATAGTATGTGATACCATCAGAAAGCCAACAACTTAAAGCTAAAGTCTAAACCTCAAATTGACAGCTTTCAGCTTCGTCAATAATTAATGACCGTTGGCAAATTATTTCCAACTAGAGTTGTCATACTGTACACACTTCCTTTACTTGTATTAATTGTGGCATTTCTCTGCTAGGAGAGCTGGTTTAAAGGCTTCAGCTTACGAGCAATTTGGAGAAACCTAGTGAACACAAGTGTCCAGGCTCTATTTAACGCAATTCAACCGTCAAGGTTCTGGTGATAAGAAACTGGGCTTCTGCTACAAAGCCAGTAAAGGAAATCTGAATCAGGTATGATGGCAACCAGTTCCCTAGGCTTCAGAGCTGTGTGACAAGTCCTTGACAGGGCCTAAGCCAAAACTAAAAGCACAAGTTCAAAC
Organism: Echinops telfairi; assembly: GCF_000313985.2. Classification (NCBI taxonomy): domain Eukaryota; kingdom Metazoa; phylum Chordata; class Mammalia; order Afrosoricida; family Tenrecidae; genus Echinops; species Echinops telfairi. The sequence goes on along the minus strand of NW_022111323.1, from coordinate 2,638,497 downwards.
AAGTCTAATGGTTCATTAAGGCATCTGAGTATATTTCCATTTGGACAAAGAGCATTTTCAGAAGTACAATCTTATGGAAAAGTGTATAAATGAGTGCTGCTTATCTTGTTTGACGGGTGAGTGGAGAAGGGAAATGAAAGCCAAATCCAACTCTTAGAAAAACTAGACTGCATATCCTTGCTAACATTTTCATAATATTTTTTCCTAATGGGAGGGTTTCCATTGTCGTGCAGTACATTATTTAATATAACTATTTTAGTCTTTATAACTCACACCGAATGACTTTTTTCTTGATAGGTTAGGTAGAGGAAAGTGGGACAAGATACTGATAGGTTTATATAAGTCAACTGTGAGTAATTATTAACACAATTGTTCATTGTGATTATAAAATTTGCAACTCTAACCTGGGGCTTGGTCAATTTTGCCATCCTGTTGTGTATACAATGAGCTATCTCAGAAGCAGGAGATGAGATTTTACTACCATCAAGAGTGAAAAGCCAGGAGTAGAGTAGGTCCTCTGGATCCCAAGATCCCTCCTTGATCCAGGGAGAGCAAGCTGTAATACTGGAGAAGCAATAGAATAGTAGCAGCAAGAAAACCAGAGCACAAAGCATAATAGCAAGCTTCCCAGGCCAGAGTGAGTAAAGGTGAGTGCCTTCAAGTTAGAGGGTCACTTGAAGAGTAGGTTACCTTCAAGCATTTAATTGGGGAGCTAAGTTTGCTGACCCATAGAGCCAGAGCTGAGGATTTTTGTGCATTTATCAGCAGCATGAAAAGAGCTTTGTAATATTTCAGGAACAGGGCAAAGGAAAAAAGTCTTGGGGTCAAAAATGTAAGACAGCAAGGCATGGTTGAGAAAATACTGTTCTGACCAAAGAACTGTACCCCGAACATTTTTTTTGTGAATTATATCCGTTTAATTTTTCTAATAAATACAAAAATTGTGTGATCTGTGTATTTTGTGTGACCATGACAATAAATGATTGAACCCAACAGAGATGTAGAGAGTCAATGAGAGGGACAGAGCAGTTGTTATCAAAATTAGTAAGAAGGTTGGAAGCCCTGCCTATTAGAAATAGGCCAAGGGATTATTTATATTATTATTATTATTTTCCCCTTATAAAGTCAGAGGAGGTCGGACGATGTTGCTTTCAGAACCTTTATACCCTCACGATAATTTTCTTTTAATATGAATTTACTAATTACAAAAGGCAAGTCACTATCAAGAAAAATATTGGTTATAGAGCATTATAGGTGGTATGCAGAGTAAAGACACATGAAGGGAATTCATTTCAAATGAGTGAAATTCAGGAAACATTGCTTAGATCAGTGGTTCTAACTTTCCTAATGCCTCAACTCTTTAATACAGTTCCTTGTGTTGTGGTGACCCCCAACCACAAAATTATTTTTGCTGCTACTTCATGACTGTAATTTTGCTACTGTTATGAATTGGATGACCCATGAGAAAGGTTCGTTCAACCCCCAAAGGGGTCGTGACCCACAGGTTGAGAACTGCTGGCCTAGATGAACAGTCTCAAGAGAAACATTATGAAGCTGGAAAATATCACTGACGCTGGAAAATATCACTGACAAGTACTATGGAAATGTCCTTCTTCCCAAAGTGCTTTTATCAATAACTAAATTAGACACTATAGAGTATATTTCCAACACGTAGTGATCCTATAGGACAGAGTAGAACTTCCTCATAGGATTCAGGCTATAAAGATTTCTCCTGTGGAATGGCTGGTGGGTTTGAATTACTGACCTTTTGGTTAGCAGTTAAATGCTTCCACTGTATCCTCGGGCTCTTAAAAGAGCTCCTAAATGACAATAACTCACTTTAACTGTACCTTAAGCCATTAAATAGAACAATTATTTCCATGTGCTACTTCTAATTATTCTTTCCAAAGATTTCACAATCAATGTGAGCAGTAGAACCATTTATTCTATAAGTCCAAAATTGATATTTACTCTGACAATAACTATTTCTGTGAGCTTGGGGAAGTTATCCTTTGCCACTTTGGGCCTCAATGTCCTTAAATATGTACAATGAGAGGGTGCAACCATCCATAAATTGAAAGGTAGTGGGACAGGAGTCTCAATCCACACATCCAGCTTGTACCTTGTGCTGTTAGTGACAAAGTTACCAGAGATGGTATCACACAGGTTAGGCTTGCTCCTCTATGTACACTCAGTATTCTTGAAAGTAGGTTTAGATCTCATAAGGACCTTGATCTAAGAGAGATCATGGATGCTGTTCACATTTTTTTCAGATTACAAAACAGCAACAGCAACTAAAACCTGGAAGAAATGCAACAGATTCAAAGGGATGAGAGGCATTTTAAAACAACTAGTCAGCATATCTCCTATAAATGACAGCTCATAAAACTAGCTACAGCTCAGGGAGAGGGGCACATCTGATCAGAGTAAACAGGAGCAATAACGAAGAGGAAAGGGGAGAGAGTGGAACACATCTTGACTCACGAAGCCCTGAAGACCATATCCCTGCTCAGAGCAGCCAATGCACAGAGAGGACCATAGGGCCGGCCCCACCATGAGACATCACAGTGCTCATTGACCCATAGTGCTACAGGAGACAACACTGGAGACAGTGCAGGAATTGTGCCCTTTATAACCCCACCAAACCGGGGCGAAACACTAAGGGCATGCAACAGATCAACAAGGGGAGCAAAGCAATGAAGTCCCCGAGGAATACTAAAAATAGACTTTGGGCCAGGGTGTGGCACCCCATAAGACTCGACCAGAAAACATTCATAAAGTTCAGTAAACAGACCTGCGACAATTTAAAGGCTTTTTATGGTCGTTGTTGTTGTTGGGTGTTTTGGTTGTTGTTTTGTTTTTTGTTTTCTTTTGTTGCTTTGTCTTGTTTTTGTGCTTATTATTGTTTTTGCATGTCTACTCAGATAAGATAGGAGGGATAAACAATCCAGAGGAGAAAACAATGGAAAAGATGGGGGAGGGGAGGGAGGACGCCAATAAACCCAGGAACAAGGGAACAAGTGATCGAAAATCAATGGGGAGGAGGGCATAGGATGCCTGATAGGGCTTGATCAAGGGCAATGTAGCCGAGAGGAATTACCAAAACCCGAATGAAGGCCGAACATGATAGTGGGACAAGAGGAAAGTAAAAGGAATTAGAGGAAAGAACTAGGAGGAAAAGGACATTTATAGAGGCCTAAATACAGGTGTGTACATATGTAAATATATTTATATATAACAATAGGGAAATTCATCTATGAACATATATTTATTTGTTAAGTTTTAAGGCAGCAAACGAACACTGGGCCTCTACTCAAGTATTCCCTCAATGCAAGAACACTTTGTTCTAATAAACAGACATTCTGTGAAGCTCACTTTCCCTGACACAATCGCTGAAGACAAAATGGGTGCATAAGCAAATGTGGAGAATAAAGCTGATGTAGCCTGGCTATCCAAAGATATAGAATCTGGGGTCTTACAAGATTGAAGATAAACAAGTGGCCATCTAGCTGAGAAGCAACAAAGTCCACATTGAAGAAGCATACCAGCCTGTGTGATCATGCGGTGTGGATGGGTTCAGGTATCAGGCATTAAAGACCCAGAACAAAAAATCATATTGATGTGAATGAAGGGGGAGGCAGAGTGGATACCTAAAGCCCATCTGTAGACAATTGGACATCCCCTTACTGAAGGGTCACAAGGACGACATGAACCAGTCAGGGTGCAGTATAGCACTGACGAAACATACAACTTTCCTCTAGTTCTTTAATGCTTCCTCCTCCACCCCTCACTATCATGACTCCAATTCTACCTTACAAATCCAGCTAGACCAGAGCATGTGCACTGGTATAGATAAGAACTTGCAACACAAGGAATCCAGGACAGAAAAACCCCTCAGGACCAATAATGAGAGTAGCGATACCAGAAGGGGGAGGGGAAGGTGGAAGGAGAAAGGTGTAGATCACAATGATCTACATCTAACCCTCTCCCATGGGGATGGACAACAGAAAAGTGGGTGAAGGGAGACAGCGGTAAGTGTAAGACATGAAAAAAATGATAAATTACCTAGGGTTCATGAGGGAGGAAGGGTAGAGGAGGGGAGAAATGAGCTGATACCTAGGGCTCAGGTAGAAAGAAAATGTTTTGAAAATGATGATGGCAACATATGTACAAATGTGCTTGACATAATGAATGTATGGATGAATTATAATAAGAGCTGTAAGAGCCCCAAATAAAAGGATTTAAAAAGAAAAAAAAGAAAGAAAACCAATCCATTTGTGCCAAATCTGCTGTTCCCAGACAGAGAAACATTATGGGACCATTTAGAACAAAGAGCACTATTGGCTCAGACTTCAGGAGAGCAAGATAAATAAATATTGATCCAGGAAAGAACTGGTTCCTCCATCTTACTCTGCCTTTCTAACTCAAGTCAAATTACCTGAGGTTAACTATTACAAAAGCACTTTCAGAAGAGCTCAGAATTTTAGTTGTCTTTTTACTTTTCCTTAAATTAAGTATTGCTAATGACCTTCTCAAGGAGCCTCAGTGGTACTGTGGATTAGATGTTGGGCTGCTAAACATAATGTGAACAGTTCAAATCTAGCAGGCACTCAGTGAGACAACGACAAAGCTGTGTGCTCCCATTAAAGATGTACAATCTCAGAAAACTTATATAGGATTGCTATGTCTCCTAATGGACTTGATGGCAGTTTATTTGGTTTGGAATGACCTTCTCTCATTGTAGACATTTAATTTGAATGATCTTCCAGTCTTTGCATTATAAAATGGCTAATCTCAGAGAGCAAATGCAGATTAGTCAGTAGATTTCTATATAATCAAAAAAGCAAATATTTATAGGGAGAGATATTTGGTAGGCTCAAATCTCACTGTATCATGTAGGAACCAATAATTTCTTTCTCTCAAGTTTCTTTTTTCTTATATAAAATGGAGATAAAAATTCATATGTGCCTCACTTGACTATTATTGTAAAGATTAAAATATCAGAACACTGTACACATATATAATAGTTTTTAAATAAACTGACTATGATTACAAATAGTTAGAAAGAAAACCCTTTCACCAGTAAAATAGAAAAAAAAATTTTTGCATTGCTGTTTCATAGAAAAATCAAATCAACAACAAGAAACCAAACCCACCACTATTGAGTTAATTCTGACTCATAGCAACATTACATAGAGTTTCTGGGTCTCTAAATCTAGTTATGGGAGTTGACAACCTCTACTGAGCTTTCATTTAGCAGCCAACCACCTAATTCACAGTGCCACAAGGGCACCTTAAACTACAAAAGCTGTCCTTTTACTTATTTTGTGCTGAAAACTTTTAATTTAATATTCTAACAATAAATAAGCCAACAGCTAAGGCCTCTAAGAATAAAAGAAGTACCCTTATAATAACATTAAATAATAAAATTTGCTGTAATGGCATTTCAACTGATATTCTGATGAAGATCTCTCTTTTACAGTCAATTAAAAAGAAAATAAGTAAATCATACTTACTTAATGTCATAATAACTGCTATTTAAATATTTGTTGACTAACAAAATGAGAAAAACGTGTTTTTTTTCCCCATGACTATAGCATCTCAGAAAAGTCCCTCAATTGTAATGCTCACCATCCTTCTCCAGAAAAGACAGAATTAGACTTACTGTATGGTTTTCCATACAAAATACACTGGGCAGAGCTTATTGTAAAAGTCAATTTCAGAATATTGCTTAAGTTAAATAAATTGCATCTTTGTGAAAAAAATCCATTACATTGTCCTTACTTTTCTTATGTCCCCCCTAAATGTGTGAGATATTTGTTACTTGCAATCAGTTTCTAGCTACTGAGCTAGGCTTTATTATTATCATTATACAGATAAGGGAAATGAGGTTACTAAAGAAATTTGGCTAGAATGTGAAGACCACATTCGGATATCTAGCTTCTGACTGGATTACAGTGCCACAGATTCCTCCTGAAACTAAGAAAAGAGAAATACAACTCAATGGTGCAGCTTATATAATGATGGATTTGCCAACTTGGTTTTGTTACTTTTATTACATTACATTCAGTAATTCAAACTAAGCCTGCTTTTAATTTTTTTAATTAAATTTTAAAAACTGCCTAGAAACAATTATCAAGTCAATTGTATGGAAGTAGTATAACTAGGTTTGGAAGTAGTATAACTAGGTTTGTGGCAATTTAAATAACTCTAGCATATTTTAAATACACCACTAATAATCTTATGGGAAAATTGGATAGAATGTTCATTTTAAATTTCTACTGTAGAGTCTACTCTAGAATATAGATACAATCAGAAAGGCTAGATTATATGAGGATTAATGTAATATCAGGATTGGAGGAAATTTTATTCACAACCTATGATAAGCAGGTGATACAAACTTGCTTGCTTTAAGTGAGAAGGACATGAAGCATTTGCTGATGAGCATAAAGGACTGCAGCCTTCAGTATAGATTACAACTCAATGTAAAGACAACCAAAATCCTCAAAACTGGACCATCATGGTAAACAGAGAAAACACTGAAGTTGTCAAGGATTTCATCTTGCTTGAATCCACAATCAGTGCTCATGGAAGGAGCATTTGAGAGATCAAACTACACATTGTATTGGGTAAATCTGCTGTACAAGATCTCCTTTAAGTGTTGAAAAGCAAGGAAGTTGCTTTGAGGTCTAACGTGCGCCTAACCCAAGCCATAGTATTTTCAATAGTCTCATATACATGTGAAAGTTGAGTATTTAATAAAGAAGACCAAAGAAAAATCGATGCATTTGAATTATGATGCTGGTGAAAAATAGTTAAAGTACAATAGACTGATAAATGAGAACAAACAAATCTCTCTTGGAAAAAGTACAGCTAGAATGCTCTTTAGAAGCAAGAATGCTGAGACTTCTTCTCATGTACTTTGGACATGTTGTCAGAAAAGTACAGTCCCTAGAAAAGGACATCATGCTTGGTAAAGTAGTGGGGCAATGAAAAACAGGGAAGTCCTTGACAAAATGGATTGACACATCGATGGGCCCAAATATAACACTTTTGAGTATGGTGCAGGTCCTGGCAATGTTTCATTCTGTTGCACAAAGGGTCATTATGAGTCAGAACCCACGTGACAGCACCTAGCAACAACACTTTACATTAAGCATAAAGTAATTAACTTCTAGATATACATTTCCTCAGCAGAGTACCAAATTAATTTCCAGCACGAGGATGACTTAGAAGAAAGCTCTGGTAGCATAATGGGTTATGGGTTGGGCTGCTAACCACAGATCATCAGTTCAAACCCACCAGCTACTCTAAGGGAGAAAATATGAGACTTTCAGCTTCCCAGCCTTAGAAACCTACAGGAGCAGTTCTACTCTGAATTTACTCAATGTCAGTGAGTTATTTGCATTTCTTTTAGAGATGATTTAGATGTTCCCTCTGAGCCTAGACTTCCATTAGTTACACTTCCTTCTCAGGACATACCACAACTGAGGAAAAACTATAATCTTAAGGATTATGCATACCCATCCAGTGGTTCTCAACCTGTGGGTCACGTCCCCCTTGGGGGTCGAACGACCCTTTCACAGGGGTTGCCCGATTCATAATAGTAGCAAAATTACAGTTATGAAGTAGCAGTGAAAATAACTTTGTGGTTGGTGGGGTCACCACAACATGAGGAACTGTATTAAAGGGTTGTGGCATTAGGAAGGTTGAGAACCACTACAAATGATTTTACGCTTATATTAGAAAAATCATGGCTGTCCTGAGTAAGCACCATAAATATACAGGGGATGATGCCAAACTGGCACAAAAGGCCATACCTATACTCATGGGTAAGTTTCTATGACAGTGGCATTTAACCATTTCTTTAAAGTCTTGCCAACAAACAAATACAGTGATACTTCAAACTTCCCACTACTTGAACAGCAAAGTTCAAATAAAATCTGCTCAGTGTTGATAACTTTGCGCCACAGTCAAACCGAAAATCCAACTTGAAAATATTTGCACTGGTGACATTTCAGTATAAGGGCTGCTCTCGCTCAGACAACATATAGTACTTGTGTTAGTACGTCAAAATATGTGTCATTGTGAGTGGTTTTTGTTATTTTTTGCTTCCTTGTTTTTTTGGCCTTTATTTTTGTTTTTGGATTTTTTGAAGCACTTGCTGATGAAGAAAGTTCAAGGATTGAAGCCTTCAGTGTGGATTACAACTCAATGTACAGAAAATCAAAATCCTCACAACTAGACCAGTAGCTAATAAAAGAAGAAAAGGTTGAAGTTCTCAAGGATTTGTATTGCATGGATCCATAATCAATGTTCATGGACGCAGCAGTCAAGAGATGTCTTAGGTAAATTTGATGCACAAGACCTGTTTAGTGTATGGTGTAAGGATACTACTTTGAGAGCTAAGATCTGCCTGACCCAGGCCATGGTAGCCATGGTATTCTCCATTGCTTGATATGCATGTGAAAATTGGACATTAAATACGGAAGACTGAAGAAGAATTGATGCATTTGAATTGTGGGGCTGAAGAAGAATATTGAAAGTAACATGGATTTCTAAAGGGACATGTTGATCTGTATTAGAAGTAACGCCAGAGTGCTCCTTAGAGGTAATGATGGCAAGACTTCATCTTACATGCTTTGGGCATGTTGTCAGGAGAGACCTGTCCCTGGGGAAGGACATAACATTTGGTAGTAGAGGAACAACAAAAGAGAAGAAGGCCCTCAACGAGAGGCTTGACACAGTGACTGCATCATTGCGCTCAGGCATAGGAAAAACCATGGGGATGGCACAGGACCATGCAGTGTTTTGTTGCGTTGTGCATAAGGTCTCTATGCGTCAGAGCCGACAACTCGATGGCACTTAACAACAACATATGCCAGCACACACCTTAATACCATTGGTGCCCATAAATCAGAAGACAAGTAGAAGATCAAGGATGAAAGTAGTGCCTTTCTTATGAGATCAACAGGCAGATATGCACAGACTACATTCAGCAACATGGAAACAGAATACACACAATGACCGGGACATGGAAATCTCTAATCAGAGAGAAACAGAAATATGCTTGTATGGGCTAACATGCAGTCAGGTAGACACACAAAGACATATTGGCAGCCAACACAACTCTTTAAAAGCATACTGTTACTTTGACTATGCAGAGTTGTGCGTGCTGACACAACTAAAAGAAAGTACACAAGCTCAGAAGCAACAAAGCCTACATGGAAGAAGCACACCAGCCTGTGTGA
>NW_022111323.1:2625339-2628191 GCF_000313985.2 Echinops telfairi | reverse complement strand
TATATATATATATGAAAGCATATAGAAAGTACAAAAGAATGTATAAAAAATGTGGGAGAACCTTGACTTGGTAAGAGATTAGAGAAACATAGGTACAAGAAAACAGATGTTTCCAATTAGTGAATCATTGAGTGTCACAGCTGCTCAGAAAAGGATTTGTATAAATAGAAATATATAATGGGGATGGATGATAGCTACAGCTATTCTGGCCACAAAGGCTGAAAATTGATGGGCAACAGATACTTTTCTTACTGTCCTTGGGGTTCCTGCACAGTCTGGTATAGAAAGGCAGTCTAGGGATTAGAGCATAAGTACTATTTTCATGCTAATAATAATGAAGTGTTCAACTGCTGCCTACCCACTCGCCCTGAAGTAGCCCTGACTCAGTGAACCCTAAAATCAGTTAACTGATGCAAATTGTTTAAAATTCCCAAACATAATGCTGTGAATAAATACTATAAGGTCAGTCACAGTCCAAATATCACAACACTCACTTTTCCAACAAGTGAGTTCTATAGTTTGATATGGAAACCTCACAGCAACGAGGCCAGAGTATCTTGGAGGAAATTGACAAAGTACACCTGGAGCACTCTGCTTTCAATTCCTCTATGCCCTGTACAAAATCCTGTACAAGGGTGACCTCCAGACGCTTAAAAAATATTTTTTTAAAAGACCTCACTAAGATCAAGTCCATTCTAATGTTTAGTGACTCTATGAACAGAGGAGAACTACTCTTGTAGGTTTCCAGGAGAGCAATGTTTTCTTTTTAACCAAGTCAATAATTGCATGTTATATACAAATACTTACACACCTATTGGAAATGTCTGCTACCTACACATTCCTACATACCTACTTGAAAAAAAGACTCAAATATTTTAAGAGAGATTGTGGGGGTGCAAAAAGAGCACTTGGTGGGACTGCTCTGTCTACCATCTGCTGAGGTTTTTCACACATGCTGAATGCATGAGCAGTTCTCTGACCTCTGTCTATTCAGGAATACATTGTTTTATTGTGCTACAGTTTAGTACACTTTATAGATACTATTTCCCCCCCCACAAATAGAAGATTTTTGGCAACCCCGCATTGAGCACTAGAATTGATTATAATGATGTATATAGAACTCGTTTTAAAGGCCATTTAACAATGGACGTGTATGATATGTTAATATTATATCAATAAAACTATTATGAAAAGAGAAAAGAAACCAATCTTTACCAATGGTTACCATGGGTGAAGGAGAAAGAGTTGTTGCTTAGGGGCATAGAGTTTATGTGGAATAATTTGAAAAGAGGTATCAATAATGGTTGTACAACAATGGCATTGACTTAGAAACGCAAGAGTTGTGGAATTGGAGACTGTTTTGTTGTGTATATTTTTGCCACAATTAGAAAAATATTACATGAATAACAACAAGTACAAGGAACAGAAATTTGATCTAGAATGGAATGTGATTATAATTGTACAACTCTTCTTGATATGATTGAATTATTGAATTGTATGACATCGGGCTGAAGTGCTAATAAAACTGTTTAAAAATGTAGCTTGCTGCTGAAAAAACAAATGATATATAGACCAATGGATCAGAATACAAAACTGAGCCATAAATGCATCAGCCTACAGGCTATAAATCTTCAACAAAGGACCTAGAAATAGCTAATGAAACAAGAACAGCCTCTTCAACAATTGTATTGGACAAACTGGATTTCCATATGCAGAAGAATGAAACAAGACTCATATCTCTCCTTATGTACAAAAACGAACTCAAGATGGATTAAAGACCTAAACATAAACCCCCCAAATATCAGGATCATCATTAAGAAATGGTAAAAAGATATGAACATACAGTTCACCAAAACATGGACAAATGGCTAACGAAGACATGAAATGATGCTCAAGATCACTATTCATCAGGGAGACGCAAGTTAAAACCACAATGAGATAGCACTTTATATGCACAATCCTAGCCCAATTAAAAAAAATTCTGGAGGATGTGCAGAGATTGGAACTTGTATACTTTGTTGCTGGACTTGTAAATACATACAAGCATTATGGAAAATGATATGGGAATATTTAAGGCAACTGGAAATTGATATCCCATACGATTCAGCAATACCACTATTGGATATATACCCCAAAGAAATAAGAGATACAACACGATGTATGGTCTCCAATGTTTATAGCAGCACATTACAGAATAGCAAGAAACTGGAAGCAGCACAAATGCCTTACAGTGGAAAAACAGATAAAGAAATTATGGCACATACACACAATGGAATACCATGCATCCTTAAAAACTAGTGATGAAAATATGAAACACAATATGACATGGAAGAACCTGGAAACCATTATGCTTAGTGAAGTTAGTCAATCACAATAGGACAAATAATATATGAATCAACGACTCTGAGGAGAAACACTAATTAAACAAACCTGAGTGACTAATTCCCAAACAAAAGGGTAGAAAGGCGACCTACCAGCCATGAACCATACATCACTCTCCTTATGTGCTCTTCATAAGAATCACCTTGAAAGAGGAGACCTCACATTGGCTAGGGTCATTCCTTCAAGAAGGAAGAAAAGGAAGACTGTTATCAACTTGATGTTACACAACACTGAGAGCAGGAGGTAATAAATCAACAGGCCCTCCACAGGAATGAGAGGAAAATCTTACTGGAAAATCAAGTGAAGACCAGGGGAGGGAAACAGCTACATTTTGGAAGAGACACTGATATTTCTGTTGGTGAGTATGGTGGTTCAATGGGGAGGAGCACCTCACAATGGGAAGGGATGCTAAACAATAATTGTAGGGAATCTAAGGGGAAAATAAACCTGCTTTTATGTTCCTGGGTAGA
>NW_022111323.1:2615953-2624866 GCF_000313985.2 Echinops telfairi | reverse complement strand
CAGTGTAGCTACGATGAAGCATACAACTTTCCTCTAGTTCTCAAATGCTTCCTATCCCACCCCCCAACTATCATGATCCCAATTCTACCTTACAAATCCAGCTAGACCAGAGGATGTACACTGGTACAGATAGGAAACAGAAACACAGGGAATCCAGGACAGATGATCCCTTCTGGACCAGTGGTGAGAGTGGTGATACCGGAGGGTGGAGGGAAGGTGGGGTAGAAAGGGGGAACCGATGATAAGATCTACATATAACCTCCTCCCTGGTGGACAGACAACAGGAAAGTGGTTGAAGGGAAGACATCGGACAGTGTAAGACATGACAAAATAATAATCATTTATAAATTATCAAGGGTTCATGAGGGAGTGGGGAGCGGGGAGGAGGGGGGAAATGAGGAAGTGATACCAATGGCTTGAGTAGAAAGCAAATGTTTTGAGAATAATGAGGGCAACAAACGTACAAATGTGCTTGACATAAAATGGATGTATGGATTGTGATGAGTTGTGCGAGTCCTCAATAAAATGATTTAAAAAAATAAGAAATGGCAGTCTTTGGACCTTGGGTGGGACCACTGACTTAGTGGGAGTCCAATTAAAATGAACCCAAACCCACTATATATAATCCCTAAATGCTCCCCTTGCATTACTATGGCAGTTTTAATTTGATAGGCAAGGATCTGCACTTGTAAAAAATGATACAGGAAATATTCCCCCATCATCAAGCCGCATGCTTAGTGTAAACACAGGTCAATCAATTAAGAAACCAATCTGTACAAAGCAACAACTCATGGATTGCACCTTTCATTTGGATTATACTTCCATGGAATTCCTCCCATCAACAGTATCGTGAATTCTGTCATTAAATAAATTATTGATGCCATCAATACAATGGCTTTATATCTCAGTGGGATCATTGACAATGTTTTCCTTTCTTTTGTTTTTTTGTTTTGTTTTGTTTTTCTGCCATTTGTTTGTTTGCTTGTTTGGTTTTCTTGTCGTTGTTCCTGTTGGTTTTTGTTTTTGTCATAATTTGACCATTAAAGTAAACCAGAGTTGTTCATAAACCGTGGATAAGCAGATGGATTCTGGACTCCCACTTAATTCTAGCCCCAATCTCAAAACTTTTAGATCTTATAACATGGCCCTGTTCAATACTTGCCTCCATGAAGAGGTCACTGAAGGTGATCTACAGTGCAGCTCTACAGGGTGCTTCAGCAAATTGTGGTTAAGAAAGCTGATGGTGCCTGGCTATCATTTGGAATTGTGTCTGGGGTCTTAAAGGCTTGTATACATACAAGCAGCCATCTAAGTGAGACATCAACTAAGTCCATATTGAAGAAGTACACGAGCCTGTGTGATCCAAAGATGACCATAACAAAATCCAAATATAATGATGGGAAAAGAATCAGAGCTTAAAATATGAACGCCCAATTTATAGAAGACATTGGGAGTCCCAAATCCATTTGCAGAATATCTAGTCAGATTAAGCCTTGGAAGATCCCTCTAGCCACAGGGAGAGACTCTAACCCCTTTACACTCAGAGAGATTATTGGAAGCTTGATTATGGTGGTGAAACCATGGTATACTTGGTCATTTGACCTCCCTCTTGACCCAATGGGAATTTACTGTGGGCTTGCTTGTTCCACAGAAGAAATTTCTTCTCTGGCCTTTTAAATATTGATGGTGCTCTTTTGTTTTTTATTCTTTATTTTTATCTTTATATAAATATTATTACTTTTATTTTCTTCATGCTTTTGTTTTTATTGTTTCTGCTGGTTTTCCCAGTTTGTGAAGCAGAGAATGAATGGATGCATTGAAACAATAACTGATGTAACGTTTTGTCAGGGATGTGGGGTGGGGAGCTGGGGGTTGCGGAGGGTGAGGCGAGTTGGGGAGCCAACAATGAATGCAAGAGTGGGGAGGAAGAATTGGAACTGATTGTGAGGCTGTATATAAAACTCTTGTAAAAAGAGATTTAACAATGGAGATGTATGATATATGAATATTATATCAAGAAAACTACTAAGAAAAAAGAAATTAAACTTGACCAGTAGTTACCATGGGTAAAGGAGAAAGAGTTGTTGTTTAGGGGGCATAGAGTTTATGTTAATGGTGGTGGAGTAATTTGGAAAAGGATATCAATAACAGTTGTACAACATGAAGAGTACAATCAATGGCATTGAATTATACATGTGGAAGTTGTGGAATTGGAGAATGAGTTTTTTGGAGTACATTTTTGCCACAATAAAAAAAATAATTATATGAATGACAATGAGTACAAGAAAGAAGAAACTGTTCTATAGCTGATTGTGGTGATAATTGTACAACTCTTCTTGGTATTGAATTATTGAATTTTATGACATGTGGATGAGGTGCTACTCAATGTGTTTAAAAAAAATGATGCTCCAATCTGGATTGTATTGTATTAGATCTGTTGATTGCTTTGCATAATATTGGTACTTTGACAATGTAAAGTCTTCCTATCCATGACCATGTTATAGTTTACCTTCTTGTAGGTCTCTCTTGGTTTCTTGTAGTTTCATTTTGTCATATTCTTTGTACAGATCTTTAGTTTCTCTGGTTATATTTACTCCTAAACATGCCATCTTTTATCTATTATAAATGGTATTGTTTTCCTGATTTCCTTTGACCAGTTCTTTTTGTTAGTATAAAGGAATCTGATGCATTTTTCTGTTTATCTTGCACCCTGTCACTTTGTTGAATCTTGCAATTAGTTCCAAAAATTTTCTGCTAAGTTTTTTGGGATTTTCTATGTATGTCATTTGCAGATAAAGAGATTTTTACTTCTTCTTCGCCAATTTGTATCATTTAAATTTCCTTTTATTGCCTTATAGCTCTGGCTATGATTTCCAATACAATATTGAATAAGAATGGTGATACAGGGCATCTTTTTCTGGAAATATATCCACATTTTAAAGTTAGCCATACTAAATATCCATGAAAGACAGTACACATTTTCTAATGTCATTTCAAAAACAGTTGCTCTTATTTTAACTATTAAAATGTTAATCCTCAGACTTTGAGATCTTTGAAGTCAGAGACAATGTCTCATTTTTCCTAACATTTTCAGAATCTAGCACAGAGTGTGGTACAAAGTTGACACTTGGGAATGTATAGGCAATATATGAATGGATTAGTAAATTAATGATTGAAATGGTTATTACTTAACCAAATTGATATTTCTGGGAATGAAAATGATGATCTACAAGGAGCAGGGAAAATCGCTAACCCAAAGGTGGAGATGATATATACAAACCACACATATAATTAATCATTCATTTGTGCAACAGCAAATTCATGAGGAAATATGTAGACTTAGAATAAAAAAATTGTACTTCAAATCCTGCTTCTGCCAACTATAGCATGAATGACTTTGAACTTAATTAGGCACCCTGGTGACACTTCTAGGTAATCAGTGGACTGCCAATACCATGATTGACTGTTTAAAACCCACCAAGCACTCCTCAATAGAAAGGTGAAGCTATTTGCTCTCAAAGATTTACAACCTTGGAAACCCTATATAGGGTTTCTAAGAGTTGAGATTGACTTTATGTCAGTGTGTTGGTTTTTCTTTTTTTTTTTTGTATCCTTTAATTGCTTTCAGCCTCAGTGTCTTCATTAGTGAGTTGGGGAGATGCTAGTTCTTGTTGTGTGTACCTCCTAGTTGGTTTAGAAAAATGAAGAAGATAATGTACCTAAATTCCTTGGTGAAATTTCAAGCCCTTTAAACTTCAAAGGAATTGCAGTCATTTAGTCCTCCACCATTTCTCATATCAATTGACTCTAAGAAACCAACTGACAGTGTTTCTGAAAACTACCAAAAAACTGGATGCAAATGGGGAAGTGCAGCTGAGACTAGGTTTCCTGTTGCCTCCAAGCAACTACTGGATTTTCTGATTTCTTCTAAGCTACACAGGTGGCTACATGTACAAGTCACTACTACCACTGATGAAAGACCCCAATATGAACCTTTGAAAATACTCCAAGAAGTAACATTCTCTAAGAACATGACAGGGATCATGAGAGGATCCAATTCTGGTTCCTCTTTTCTGAGGTGGTTTTAGCAAAATAAATGGCTGTAAAGAAGGTTTTGATGGCAGAGGGATGGGACAACAGAAAGATAAATGAATGAATGCTGTTGCAGGCAGTCAAACAAGAGACTTTTTAGAATAAGGTTAAAAGAGGCCAGGATCAAGGAGAAACTCTGGAATATGCCAATTTTGGGGAATAAGGTGTATGGTTGAAAAACCACGATTTGTACCTACAATGGTGAAGGGCTAGCTGCTAACTTCCCTATTAATAAATGCACAATAGATAATAAATACTACAGAGAATAACAACTAGTATGCATGACAAAACAACACATAACACCAGAGCCTGGAAAGGAAAGTATAAAATTAATATATCAAATTGGCACTTGCATGCTACTCTCAGCTATCAACAGAAGAAGTATTATGGTTCCAAATAGCATATTCACTGGTACAAATGCTGTCTCCATCTAACCTTTACTCTTTTATAAAGTGGGAAGGAGTCCAAAAGACATAGTATCAGAAGTTTTAGTAGATGATCTCTAGAGTTGTGGGGGCTAAAAGTAGGTCATCTTGTTTGTCCCCATGAGAGGAAGCCAAATAGATTTTACCTCTCAACTTACTTCCCCATAGACTGGGGTATAGTGCTTGGCTCTTGCACTATGCCAGCCTGCTCTTAAATGACTCAGCAGATCTTTAAATATACACAGGCAAGGAGCTGCTCTGAGGTACATATTGCCGTTACAAAAATAATAATAATGTTTTAATTTGTTTGGGGCATCACTAGGAGGTCAGGGGGACCCTTGGTTAACATGAAATTCCCAAACAAATTCAGTTCCATTATGACATTCTCTTTGTATTTGTTTTTGTTCTACTTGCTTCTGCCATTTGACTGCTGTGTGGATCACAAAGATGAGAATAGGAATCATTCCAGTCCATGGAAAGGTTCAAGAAAATTTCTGCCTAGTGATTATGTAGGGGAAGAGGGGTGACGTGTGCAATGGAGTGTTTTAAAGAAAGAGGCCCCAAACTCATCAAAATGTTCAGAGTTCCCACTGGGTTATTCCATTCCCTGTGAAAGATAATGATCTCTGGCTGAAAAGAAGGGTCTTCTCATTGTTGGTCTTACGACCAGTTCAATCTTGTACTTTGAAACAAGAATCAACTATGAAAAAACTTCAGCAGGGCTGAATGAACTAACATAACTTACATCACTAATGCAAAACACACTCCCTGTTTTCTGCAATGACCTTACACTTACATTCCAGTCAAAGCATATTGGAGACTTGAAACTTTGTGGCAGGAAGGACCAGGCAGTCACGGCCTGGGGAAAGGCTCTTGTTCCTCATGTTGAGCCTGGCTATGCAATTTCCCAAGTTCTGCTCATTTTTTTCTGATAATAATATTAATGATGAGTGCTAGTTATCAGACATTTACTTTGGGCCATGGCCTAGACTAGATGCTTTATATTCATCATCTTACTTATCCTACCAAAGTAATCAGCAAGGAAAGTATTAGTATCCTCATTTCAGAAATGAGGAAACTAAAACTCAGAGAGGTTAAATGGCCCAGAACACACACAACCAGGAAGAGAGTCAGGATTTAAACTAAAATCTGTCAACCAAAACTTGTGCCTAAATGTCAACACACTATACTTTAGTCCTGACCCCAGCTTGTTTCCCAAGGGTCCTTCACCCTAAAATCAAGCAGAAGGGCACACAAAAGTCATTAATAGATGTTTAAAATGCAACAAAACCACTATGGATATCATCTACTGTGAGTTCAAACCTGGTTCCAAGCAGGCCCAGCCTCTTCTTGATTACCTTCGGTAATGGTGAATGTACCACTTATGCCAACAGACAGAGTGCATAACTTGTGAAAGACTACTAATCAAAAACTAAGGTGTTTTGAACACACTCATCAACACCTCAGAAGAAAGGTCTGCATAAAGTAAGACCAATAAAATGCTATGAAGCAATTCTACTCTACAACACAAGTGAAGATCAATTTGAAGGCAACCTTTTTTTTATGTCAATAACACTTCCCCCCAAACAAACAAACAAACAAACCACAAATAAACAAACCCATTATAATCAAGTCAATTTTAACTCAGAAGAGATATTATGTAGGCTTTCCGAGTCTATAAATCTTTACAGGAGTGGAGAGCCTCATCTTTCTCTTATGGAGTGGCTGGTGGGTTTCAACTACAAGCCTTGTCGTTAGCAGTCCAATGCTTACCTGACAGTGCCACCAGGGTTCCGTTTTTATGTCAAAGCACAAGCAGATATAATGTGATGTGTAAGGAAGTAACTAATATTTCAACACCTACTATAGAAATTCAAGGCAAATTCAGAAGAGGCCATGGAACAAGGGATATCATTAATGATGCCAGTTGGATCTTGGTTCAAAGCAGAGAATACCAGAATGCTATTTACTTGTGTTTTATTGATTATGCAAAGGCATTCAACTGTGTGGACCATAACAAACTATGGCTAACCTTGAGAAGAATGGTAATTCCATAATACTTCATTGTGCTCATGTGGAACTTGTACATGGACCAAGAAGCAGTTGTGTGAAGAGAACAAGAGAATACTGAATGGCTTAAAATTAAGAATGGTATACATCAGAGTTGCATCCTCTTATGATACTCATTAAATCTGTTTGATTAGAGTTACTCAATTAGAGTAACTGGATTTTATTAAGAAGAATGTGGTATCATGATTGGAGAACAATTTTTAGTAACATGCTATATGCAGATGACACAGTCTTGCTTATTGAAAGGGAGGAGGACTTAAAGCACTTGCTGATGAAGATCAAAGATTTTAGCTTTCAGTATGGATTACAGTTCCATGTAAAGAAAGCCAAAATCTTCACAACTACATCAATAGATAATATTATAAATGGAGAAAGACTGAAGTTGTCAAGTATTCATCTAGCTTGGATCCACAATCAATGCTCATGGAAGTAGCAGTCAAGAGATCAAACAGTGCATTGCATTGGGTAAATCTGCTGCAAAAGACCATTTTAAAATACTGAAAAGCAAGAACATTACTTGGAGGACTAAGGTGAACTTGAACTATGATATTTGCAATGACTTCACATGTTTGTGAGAGTTGGATGTTAAATAAGGAAAATTGAAGTAGAACCAACACATTTGAATGATTGTGCTTGTGGAGAATATTGAAATAACCATGGTCTGCCAAAAGAACAAACAAATCTGTCTTGAAAGAAGTACAGCCAGAATGCACCTTAGAAGTAAGAATGGTGAGACTTCATCTCACGTATTTTTGACATGTCATCAAGAGAGACCAGCCCCTGGAAAAGAATATCATGCTTGGTAAAGTAGAAGTTTGGTGAAAAAGAGGAAAACCCTCGACAAGATGGATTGACACAGTGGCTACAACATTTGGCACAAATATAAGAACAATTGTGAGAATGGCACAGGACGGGGCAGTGTTTCATTCTGTTGTACACAGGGTCACTATTAGTCAGAACCTATTCATAGACACCTAACAACAGCAACCAAATAATTTTTATAGAAATTGTTCTATTTAGGCCTAACAAAACTCTGTAAGCTAAGTTCTATACACGTGAAGAATCTGAGTCTCAGAGACATTTATTTGTGCTGGAATTGAAAGCCAGCTCTGATATGATTGAAGTTCCTGTATGCTTTTCTTTAGTTCTTTTTTATAGAAAGCCTTCATAAATCCAGAATATATTGCTTCAATAAGATTTTGAAGTTCTATTTTGCATATTTCCCCTTTTGATAAGATCCTCTTATACAATCCTTAAATAAAGTATTCAAAAGTGCTAGATGGGCACCATCCAGTGCTGGTTGTAGAGCAAAGGCGGTAGTTGTTCAAGGAGGCAATTAGCCACATAGTCTATTTCTTCCTCCTATTCTGGACTCTCCTTGAGTTGCTCCAGAAGGACAGAGGTACTATGCAATGAACTAGGACACAGTACAGAGCACTAAACACAAAATTAGGCCAATTGACTAGAATGTTCAATGAAATCTTAGCCCTACAAACCAATGAGCCAAAACCTATGAGGTCTTAGGTTATACATAAGCAGACTGCCTTAGGCTGGGTTCTCTAGAGAAGCTAAAGCAATAAAGCTTAAACATGTATGTGTAGAGAGATTTATGTCAAGGAAATATCCCAGGGGGTTATAGAAGCTGGCAAGTTTCAATCCCTGGGTCAGCTGTCAAACTGAGGGCTTCTCCTGATTCACATAGCTGCAGGGGCTGATAAACCCAAGATGGGCAGCTCAGACAGCAGGCGGTTATCTGAGAAGACAAATTACTCTAACATCATCAGGTAGTTTGATAGACTGCTGAATCACAGGCTGCAGAGGCTAACAACTCTCAGGATTGTCAGGCCAAAAACAAGAGAGTTTTGTCAGGCCTTCATATATTAGAATCAGGTAACATCCCTGAGGAAATGCCCTTTCAATTGATTGGGTACTGTACTAACAGAAGATCTGATCATGGGGGATGATTACATATAACTGCAGAGAACTATGGCCCTGCCAAGTTGACATACAATCTTGCCCATCACAATTCACCCATTGTCAACTTGGCTCCTGTACACATCTCCTGAAACCACACATAATAACTGCATAAATACAATTATGAAGTCATATTTGTGTCTACTATGATACAAAAATATGTTTACAACTAAAAGTGCATATGCTCCATTACATCTTTTATAAGTGAACAAAACAAATATATTTGACTCAACCCTTCCCGGTGACCCTTCTGTGAGGGGATGTCCCATTGTTTACAGATGGGTTTTGGGTCTCGGCCCAGTATAGTGCCAATGAAACACCCAATATTCCTCTGGTTCTTTGAGGCTTCCTC
>NW_022111323.1:2604298-2614535 GCF_000313985.2 Echinops telfairi | reverse complement strand
AATCTCACAGGGAAGGACAGAGCATACCCATGGAGACCTGGGCACTGTGGGTGAAGATTAAAACTGTGTTTGAGCCTCTGAAGAGTGAGAGAGCAAAGGAACAAGACCAGCAGAGTAGTGAGAAGCCTCTAAGCTACTTAGACTTAAATCAGGTGAGAAGCAAGCAGAATGAGTATCAGGCAGATGAGAAGATTTTAGGCATAGCTGAGAAAACGAGTCTGAATCAGAAGGAGATAGCAGACTAGAAGCATCTGTACCACCACCAGAGTATAGCATAGGGAATCAAAATACTATCAAGCAAGCCAGTGCTGGAGGAGGAGAGATTAGATCCAAAGAATTGCAAGTGGAAAGATTTAACATATAGAAGGTGAGGCTCAGGAAGTGAGAAGCAAAGAGACAAGGAGTAGGAAGATACCTTTGCTCTTGTGGGTGGAGAAGAGTATAGCTCAAGAAGCAGATTCAGAATTCAGAATGGTTTATGCGATTAGTATTACAGACAGGGAGCCTGATGAGCAGCACCTCAAAGGGAATCAACAACAGTAATATACTGCTTTTCCCTTTAAGCTACTGAAAGATCTCAAACAAGCAGCATCTAGTTATGGTCCAGATTTGCCATTTGTAATTAGTATGGTAAAATTTCTGTCAGAAATGGAATATTGGATCCCGACCAACTGGAATGCGGTGATGAAAGCGTGCCTTTCCTCTTCAGAATCTTTGCAATATCAGATGTTGTGGAATGCAGCAGCCCTTGCACGAGCATGCAAACATGCAAAAGAGGGCATAGATATAGGGGTTCATCAGCTGCTAGGCGATAAGAATTACATCACAATTGAGTCACAGTTAAACTTTAATGAGCAAACTTTCACACAAGTACGAGAAGTCTGTCTAAAGGCCTGGGAGAAGATAATGCCTTCGGGAAGCAGATGGCCAAGTTACAAGAAAGTAAAGCAAAGGAATGACGAGCCTTATATAGATTTTATATACAGGTTGTAGGATGCTGTCCAGAAGAATGTGGCAGACAAAGGAACAGCGGATAATCTTATTCTTACATTAGCATTTGAGAACTCGAATACATCATGTCAAGCTGCCATATGCCCTTTCAAGGAACAGAGCACGCTGTTAGATTATATCAGGATATGCAGGAAAATAGGGACAGCTGAGCACAGGGCCAACCTCATGGCTGCTGCTTTGGCAAGTTACACCAGACCTAAAGGGAGATGTGGAGCAGAGGGACATTATCAGAGACTGCAGGCAGATGTTACAAAAGAACAGGACAATTCACAGCAGAAAAAAACCAGGGAAAGAGTTCAAGGAAACTGGACTCTGCCCCTGTTGCGATAGACGTAGACCCTGGGCAGAGCATTGTCATTCAAAGTTTAGCAACAGAGGACATTTACCTGGAAGTAATGCCCAGCCAAAAAAACGTGTAGCAGGGTGTGCTCCGAGCCCCTTTGAACGGAGCGCAGGTAATAGAGGAAGGAGCTTGATCCAGGGCCTGTCCAGCAGAGCTCGGAAGGGAAAGCCTCTGGCTAACCCAGCAAAAAAATTTTTGAATGGCAGCAATCACAGGTATCCCCAAATCTCACAGCAGGAGACCAGACCTAGCCAAACGTGCAAAATCTCAGCCTCTGTCCTTGATGCAGTAAGTTTAATTAACCAAGTAAAGGCTCAGATGCACTCACAGCAGTCTGTTGATTATAAAAAGCAGGAGCCTCTTATTGAAAGAGTAATACAGTTTCAATCAGGAAGTTCTAACCCAATTCATCAAGGAATTAAAATTGACACTGGAGTTGATCAGTTGTGAGGAAAAGGCAAAAGCTCTCACTAAATCAGAAATTATTTAGAGTGGTAATTGGGGTCCATGACCTAAAAGAACTATAGCATGTGTACTAGGAGAGTCCAACCTAAATTCTCAACTTGTCGCTGGAATTATTAATCGGGATTATGAAGAAGTTAAGGCAGTAATGAAATCTGATATGCCATGGTTTAAAAGAAGGAAGATCGCTTAAGCCAATTTTTGCTTCCTTGCATTTCTAGAGTAAAAATTTATACCTATCAGGAAAGAGTACTTAAGAAGTCTGACCACCGTATATTAAATCAAGTGGTCTTTTGGAATGCTGTTGTGGGGAAACAACAGTGCCCCCACATGGAATAAGAAATTGGAGGGAAAAGGTTTATAAGCTCTGGACATGGGGCCATTTCCTTAAGGCATCCACAAGGGCCTAAGATCCTCCCATTAACTTTCCCTAAATTCAGCATGGAAGGAATGAGAAAAATTAACCAGATCAGAATATTGCAAGATTGTAAAATCCTGCAGTGCAAAGAGCCTGAAAGCCAATGTGGTTTAATTGAGCCTGTAACCTTATTGATAGACTTAGAGGGAAAAAAACACGTCTATTTGGTAAGTTACTTCAAGAACAGCTGGCCAAATTTATTAAGAATTTTTTCAGTCTTTCAAATCATCCTGAGTGTGGTAAGAAGTTCTCACAATTAGTTAGCTCTCAATTCTCTGAGAGCTGGGACTCTATATTTGTATAACAATGAACTCTATCTAAGCAGTTATACTTGTTTAAAACCTAACAAGTTACCTGAGATTGCCAGCAGTGCTTTAAAATCTGCATTATTAAGACAGAAGGGGGAGAAGAGGAATCTTATGTGTGACAAATTTCATTTGGTCAATTTAACCAAAAAATGTTTCTCCTTACTAAAGGCTTGTAACAAAATTAGAGCAGATAAACACATGTTCACTTCTACAGAGAAAGCTGATCCTAAGGAGTCCCAAGAAGCTGGAAATTGCGTTTGGGATCCAGGTCCATTTGTCACCTGGAGAAAGGGCTATACCTTTATGTTTTTGCAGAATAAAGCTGATGGATTCCCGTTAGAAGGATGCATTCACATTTGGAGAAAGATGATGAACACGAAGGAACCACAAAATCTTAATCATAATTCGTTTTCCAGATTGCTGTCACCTCAAAGGGAGGGACTATTTGTTTATGTTTTCACAGGCAAAGGAGATAGGTGGATTTCTCTTTAGCCATCAAGGCCCAGAAGAAAGGAGGGAAGCTGATGCATGACCTGACCCTATCCTGATATTGAAGTTATCCAAAGCGTCAAGAAGACCTCGCAGATTCCTGAGAATGGTGATTTCTGACTGCTGAAATATTCTTTCTATTGCTGATGCTGTCTAAGGGAAACTCTGAGACTCTATCTTAACTAACTGAACATTTTGCACAATAGTGACTGGACTATTACTACAGACTGTTGTTTTGCTGAATGAACAAGATTTTGGACTTCTCAATCAATGCTATAATTTGATTGGAATGTAACTGATTTTTGGTAACTCCTTACCCATATAATAAGACAATGTAAGACTGGGATTTGATTAGGGAACATTTACAAGGGTTTAAGGGAAACATTTCATTAGATGTTGATCAGCTTAAAAATGATATTTTCCATACATTCAAAGACATGCTTGAGGTGTCTCCTGGTTCTGATATGATTAAGCAATTGGTGAATGGCATGGAAGGGTTGGATCCTCGAGCTTGGGCTAAAAGCATTTCACATAGCTTAAGTTCCAGTCTGACTGTTTTACCTTTCTTCATAATTTTGATGCTCACAGTCTCATGTTGCTTCTATAGGAAGCTAAGAGATATGAAGAGAGTCCATGTTGCCTCCGTGACACTATTAAATCTTAAACATAATGCAGAATGGGGAAATGTTGGATACTAGCACTAAGGGAAATAGAACTGGGACTTATTCCCTGACTGGTAAGGAGGGAATCTGGAAGGCCAGTGTTCCAAAGTAGGAAGGCTGCCACTCTGGTAGTTGGAGATATAGTCCAAGTACATTTTCCTGCGGTAATCTATCTTTTCCACAGTTTCTCCCTCTAAACCTGTGCTGCCTTAAACTAAGCAAATGGTTGATTGTATCTCCCTATAGAAGCAGGCATTCCTATTGGCTCTATTTCTTCCCACCGCGGCATCCAATCCCTCTCGTACCATCCTCCAATAGCAGATGTGCATAAGGGGACTTTATCTCCCATGCCTGGATTCAAAATATTTGCTATAAGCCTGGATTTTTGGCTATATTAATTTGATCATTAAGTTTCTCCTTGACAGCTTTCAATTTATAGAAAATAACCATATCACCCATATGACTCTTGAATTTTACATATAAAACAAAAGGGGGAATTGTGGGAAACAGAAAGATTTCTCTCAAGTCCTCTTCCCCAAGTATATGTTTGACTTAGGACACTGCTTGCAGCTAATGGTAAATGATTGTCAAGTTACCTCCCTGAAGGCAGTAAGTTGCCAGACTACTGTCTGGGACCACTACAGGTAGGGCCCACTCCCTGCTGTTAAGGACAATGAGTTACTTCTCCTCAAAAGCTTGCGACCATTAGTCTGGTTCCTGTAGGTGGGGTTTACACCCTACTGATAATTGTTTCTATGGTGGGCCAGAGAACAGGTCAAATGGGCTCAGTGACATCCAAAGTTAGACTGCCATCCTGAATCTAGGATCCGCCTATCTTGTCACATGTATATCCCCAATCCCTCCTTTTCCTATTGCATGTATACCCCTAGATCACCTCCCTCCCATTACTATATTACCTATAGCACAACCCTTTCCTGTGACATATTTCCCCACCTATAATTAGGGGGCTTGCATGTTCCCAGAGAATATAAAAGCCTTGGTGAGCAATAAATATCTCTCTCTCTCCACGGAGACCTCCAAGTGAGGCTGAGGTGAGCACTCCTACCATGAAATGTGTCTGACTCCATTATTTCAATCTCTCTTCTATCTCTCATGCTCTCTATGACTTTACTATAATCTTTACTTATTATCACTGGACAATTGTGCCTACTGGACCTGTGATGATGTGTTATCGTGGGTACTCTGACACTGACTATAGCCCATAAATCAATCCATGCGTGTATATCTCTCCATTTCTCCTTCAAAGAAAAGTGAAAGACCAGGTAAGCTGCTCAAAGTTGAGATGGTTTCATTTCATCCCTATCATTCAGGGAGGGCCAATAAATGGGCTGTCATGCTGCTGCTGTTGATTTTTATGTGGTGGCTGTATATTGGGCAGAATCATCTGTAAACCAAGCATGAATTGTCCTCATTCAATGGATCATAAAAAAAAAACACTCTATGAGGCCCTAGGTTCAGACTGGGAGAGAGAGGAAGGTAATGTGACAGGAATGTACATTATGGGTATGTGGGCCATTTCCTAATGTACCCCACAAAGCACTGCCTGATATCTAGGGATTCATTTTACAACACAAGAAGTGTGAACTATGGAATTCATGGTCTTATCATGTTCCCAATCATACAGAAGCAGATGACTTGATAGAACAATAGAATGTCCTTCTAAAGACACAGTGCAGTACCAGATGTGTGAAAATAACTTTCATAGTTGTAGCAATGTTCTCCACTACACTATATGTGTTCTAAACCACTGTGTGCCTTCAGCTCCTGCTTGAATCTAATTTCATATATACTACTTTCATGTGTACATCCAATATTATGCCTCCACCTAGTTGAAGATGTGCAGCTCAAGGTACATTGTGACTTGGTGGCCCATGGTTAGATATTCAGGGTATACTAAAGTCCAGTAACCGGCCAAAAGTTGTTTCTCAAAAGTAGTATACTTATGTACACAGGATGGCAGTTCTTTACTCCCAAATTCTAAGAGACTGTTAAAGACTCAAAACCGTATCTCTGTAGCTGACATTTCAAGGACCATTGGATCAGCCAAATCATATGAGTAGAGCAGCTTGTAAACAACCTGAACCTGCTCCACAGTCTTCTCTTGTCCAGTATTTTCAAGTTACTTGATAAATAGGTCAGAGTAGGATGTTCAAATAAGGAATATGTTGCCTCCAAAACCTAAAGAGGCCAGCAGGCCGTTTTTCTAGTGGTGGGAGAATCCAGATGCAGTCATTTATCCTTCACTTTAATAGAAATATCTGGACATCCCTCACACTATTGGATTTCAAAATGTTCAATGAGGTTAAAGGTGGCTGAATTTTTGTCCTGTTAATTTCTTACCACCTAGCGTACAAAAAAGAGGAGTCCTGGTTGTGTAATATTACGCATTGGACTGCTGCCATCTGCAAGATCCAAAGTTTGAAATCACCAGCCACTCTGAGGCATAAAGATGGGTATTTCTACTCCCTTAAAGAGTTATAGTCTCAGAAACTCATGGGAGCAGTTCTTCCCTGTCCTATAGGATCATAATGAGTCATGATTGACTCAATGGAAGTGAGTATGAAGCTTATAACTTGTAAAATGAACCCTGTTTCAATAAGGAAATGAATTACTGAAAACACTCACTCACTCACCTATGCCAAGAAATGTGGAAGCTAGTTACTGAAGAGATAGCTCCCGTATTTGTGTCCATTACAAGGAAGGGTAACCCAACAGAATTCTCAAAATACAGAACAATCTGACATATCCGTAAAATTTTGCTGAACATCGTGGTACATTTACTGGGAGCTACCAGAGGTTCAGACCAATTCTGAAGAGGTCATGGAAAAAGGGATATCATTGCTGATGTCATGGATCTTGTCTGAAAGCAGAAAATACCAGAAAGATTTTTACTTGTGTTTTATTGACTATGCTAAGGCATTCGACTGTGTGGATCCTAGCAACTATTGATGGAAATTTTAAAACATTTCATTGCACTCATGTAGAACTTGTACACTGATCAAGAGTCAGAGGTGTAACCAGAACAGGGGAATGGTGCATGATTTAAAACCAGGAATGGGTTGCATCTTGGTTGTATCTTCTCACCATAATTGTGCAATCTATATGCTGAGCAAATAATCTGAGAAGCTGGACTATATGAAGAAGAATGTGGCATTAGGATTGGTGGAAGGCTCCACGATAATAATCCACAATATGTAGATAACGCAACCTTGCTTGCTGAAAGTGAGGAAGACTTGAAGCACTTGCTGATGAAAATCAAAGATTGCAGCTTTCCATATGGATTATAACTCAATGTAAAAAAAAACACTTCACAACTGGACCAGTAAGTAACATGATAAATGAAGAAAAGATCGAAATTTTCAAGAATTTTGTCTTGCTTGCATCTACAATTAATGCTCATAGAAGTAGCAGTCAAAAGATCAAACAATGCATTGCATTGGGTAAATCTGCTGCACAAAACCTCTTTAAAGTGTTGAAAGCAAAGAGGTTACTTTGAGGATGAAGATGGGTCTGAACCAAGCCATGGTATTTTCAATCACTTTATATGTATGTGAAAGTTGGGTATTGAATAAGGAAGATCAAAGAAGAATTGATGTGTTTGAATTGTTGTGCTGATAAAGAATATTGAAAATATAATGGACTGCCAAAAGAACAAAAAAAAATTTGTCTTGGAAGAAGTATGGCTAGAATGTTCCCTAGAGGGAAGGATGGTGAGACTGAATGAGGACGTGGTGAAAATTACCACCTCTATATCCTTCAAGTTCTTAATAGTGATACTTATCTCTGCAATTTCTTTAGAGATGTAGTATTTATTTTGGTTTACCATTTTCCTAGGTAGCGGCAGTTCTAAAATGGCTTCTACCTGCTCTTCCTACTATAATATCCACATATCAGGAATCCAAGTAGATGTTCTTCCATTTACTGAGTATGTTTATTCCCATTATGCATTCTGAAACTGGGAAATCATTACAGAATGAAGTTGGGGACCTACTTGAACCACTGTGAGATGAATCTAATCTAAGACTCTATTTATAACTTAACCTCCATATGTTACATACATTATATCTGGTGGGCTATAATGATGTTTTGGGTCCCCAGGAATTCACATTAATTCAGAGTCAGTATACAGTAATGCCCCAAAGCTTAAATATTTCCTGTTCTTCAACTAACAGTTGCTCTTCCCTTTGGGGAAGGCTGGAAAAAAAGACTAACAATAATTGAAATTTTTGGCAGTGTAGTGGGTTCCTTCCACAAGGGACCCAGTCTCCCTTCACTTAAGGGTTGTGGGTCTATACACTTGTTAAAGTTTGGGAATTGATTGAGGGGCCATGTCTCTATATGGTGACTCAAGTTAGATTGCCGATCATTAGATCTAGAATTCTGCTTACATAGATCAAGGAAATATTTAGTAGCTTTCATCAATTTAATTCCTACGGACACCAGTCATAAGTAGCCATGACAAGAAGTCCATAGGAGTCAGACTATTCTAATTACTACTTTTACTCCATTGTCCATTACAGTAACCTCATGTACACCTTTTCTTTGTCCATTAAGTGTTTCCACTTGGCCCCTACTACCATGTGGTCTAATCAGTCCCATTGTAATTAATCAAATCAAATCCACTGCCATCAAGTTGGTTCTGACTCATGACAACCCTGTAGGACAGTGTAGAAATGATCCATAGGGTTTCTGAGATTGTAAATCTTGAGGGGAGTAGACAGCTTCAATTTTGTCTCCCAATTTTGTCTCCCGTGACACTTCTGTAAGGGGATGTCCAGTTGCCTGCAGATGGGCTTTGGGTCCCTGCTCTGCATTGCCCCTTGTTCTCAATGATATGATTTCTTGTTCTTTGATGCCTGATACCTGATCCCTTCGACACCTCGTGATCACACAGGCTAGTATACTTCTTCCACGTGGGCTTTGTTGCTTCTGAGCTAAACAGCTGCTTGTTTACCTTATAGACTGTAAGACCCCACACGCTATAGTTTTTGATTGTTGGGCACCATCAGCTTTCTTCATATGTGGGGAGATTTCAGTGATAAATATTCATGCCATGAATTAGCAGAACCATCTTTAGTAATGGAGGCAGAGTCCAGACCACTCAGACTTGAGAACTCATTTTAGAAAATTCATCATGACATTGTTTCTCTAGAACCACTCCTGGTTTCAAATGTCTTGGGGAGGTTCTATAGAGAAGCAAAGGCAATGATACACTCACACAAAGAAAAACACAGTGACAAACACATAAATTTATCTCAAGAAAATTACTCACAGGTTATAAAAGCTGAAAAATTCTAAGTCCATGGGTCACATATAAAGTTGAAGGCTTCTCCTGACTCATGTATCTGCTGTGGCTGAAAACTCAAGATAGGCAGCTCAGACAACAAGCTGATCTATGAAATGATGGGTATGAAAGATGGCAGAATACTGTGGCACAGGTTTTCAGAGGCAAACAACTCTCAGCATTTTCAGGCAATACAGCAGGCTGTTTTCTCAAGCCCAAAGATCATGGCGTTTTGCGAAAGGAGGAAGCAGGGGAAAGGGAGGGAGGATCCAAAAAACTCAGGGACAAGGGAACAACAAGAGATCTAAAATTCATGATTAGGAGGGTGTAGAATGCCTGGTGGGGTTTGATCAAGTGCAATGTAGTCAAGACGAATTACAGAGAACCGAATGAAGGTCAAACATGCTAGTGGGATAGGACGAAAGTAAAAGGAAATAGAGGAAAGAATTAGGAGGCAAAAGACATATATAGAGGTATAAATATAAGCATGTATACATGTAAATATATTAATATATAATGATAGGAATATAGGTATATGCATATATATTTAGATGTTAAGTATTAAGGTAGCAGACAGACATTGGGCCTCTATTCCAGCCCTCCCTCAACACAAAAAATTTTGGTTCTAATAACCTGGCATTCTGTGATGCTCACTTTCCCGACACGATCTCTGAAGACAAATTGAGTGCATAAGCAGATGTGGTGAAGACAGCTGATGGTGCCAGGCTATTACAAGATATAATGTCTGGAGTCTTAAGGGCTTGTAGTTAAACAAGTGGCCATCTAGCAGGGAAGCAACAAAACCTGCATGGAAGAAGCACACCAGCCTGTGTGATCACAAGATGTTAACGGAATCAGGTCTCAGGAATCAGAAGAGCCAAAAACAAATGTTCATTTAGATGTGAACAAAGAGGGTTTAGGTGGAGACACAAAACCCATCTTTAGATTATTAGACATCTCCTCACAGAAGGGTCATAAGGAAGGAATGAGTCAGCCAGGGTGCACTATAGCACCAACAAAGCACAACATTCCTCTTAGTTCTTTAATGCTCCTCCTCCCCCCCTCCCTGCATACACACACACATACAGTTCTACCTTACAAATCCAGCTAGACCCGAGCACATACGGAATCCAGGACAGATAAAACCCTCAGGAACAGTAATAGGAGTAGCGATAACATGAGGGAAGGAGGAAGGGGGAGGAAGAAGAAACTGATCACAGAGATCAAGGTACAACACAC
>NW_022111323.1:2602397-2603581 GCF_000313985.2 Echinops telfairi | reverse complement strand
ATTTTCCTGTTTCTATCTTTTTATATAAATGAGGTCATTCATATAATATTTGTCCTTTTGTAATTGACTTATTCACTCAAGTACCACCCATATTCTGGCATGCATCACTTCATTTCTCTTACTGGGTGAGTAGTACTCCATTGTATTATATATCACATTTTGTTTATCCATTCATTTACTAATGGGCATTACAGGGGCAGTGAATTATTTAATGTGGCTCTTCTAGCCAATGTCTCTAACTTCCACCAAATGATCTTTCCCTACATGGGTCTGGTAAGAAGATGGGGGAAAGAGACTAATAGCATTCACTTGTGACTAATTTCTAACAGGATTCCTTGGAGCACAATCTACCAGGTACAAAATGAACCTGAGAAGCAGGGGAAGGAATTTCATTACCATCGAGAGCCACAAGTGGAATACATCCTCTGGACCAGAGATTGCCACACAGTGAACCTCCTGGATTCAGAAGACAATTTGGTCACAATCCATCAGAGGAGCAGCAGCAGAACCAGGAGTCAGAGCATGGGAGAGAATGGTGGACTTCCCAACCCATGGATCAAATAAAGATGAGTGTTTTTGTGCAGGAGACTCGTGCCTCTGGGCACTTAACCAGAGAAGTTGGACTTGTTGATACATGGAAATGGAGCTGAGTGCCTTTGGTCTGAAACTTACTGAACTGGGGTCCCTTTGGGCTTTTAAATCATGAAGTTGGTGTGGCTGACCCACAGAGCATAAACTGAATGCCTTGGGTTGAGGTTTACAGCAGAGTGGTGCCCTTTGACATTTGTTAGCAGAAGTGACAGACCTTTGTAACACTGCTTGATCGTGCGCCATTCTCATAATTGTTCCTATGTTTGAATCCACTGTTTCAGCCATAGTGTCAAAACATCTCTTTGAGGGCTTTCTTCTTTTTCACTGCCACTCTACTTTACTAAGCATGATGACTTTCTCTAGGGACTGGTCTCTCCAGATAACCTGTCCAGAGTATATTAGATGGAGTGTTGCTATCCTTGTCTCTAAGGAGCACTCTGGCCATACTTCTTCCAGGATTTGTTTGTCCTTCGGGTAGACGATGGTACTTTCAATATTCTTTGTCAACACCATAATTCAAACACAGGGATTCTTCTTCAGTCTTGCTTATTCATTGTGATTGTGACACCAAACCTTAGCATTTTCTTTTTTTT
>NW_022111323.1:2550949-2600439 GCF_000313985.2 Echinops telfairi | reverse complement strand
GTCGGACAGTGTAAGGTATGACAAAATAATAATTTATAAATTATCAAGGGTTCATGAGGGAGGGGGGAGCGGGGAGGGAGAGGAAAAATGAGAAGATGATGCCAGGGGCTTAAGTGGAGAGCAAATGTTTTGAGAATGATGAAGGCAATGAATGTACAAATGTGCTCTACACAATTGATGTATGTATGGATTGTGATAAAAATTTTATAAGCCCCTACTAAAATGATTTTTTAAAAAGAACATTTTCATTCTTCTTGAACTCCTTGATCTTAGCTTCCCTTTATCTCCTCCTTCCCCTACTCTATCCCCCAGGAGTCCTTATTGTTATGTTGTATATGTTACAAATCATTATTATTACTAGTAGTAGTATCCGTGTCTTATACCATCCAATATATCCATTCACCTACAATTCTGTTATTCATTCCCCTTGAGGGGATTATCCAATCCTCATTGCTATCAGGCCCCCCTTCTCCCACCCTCTTTTCCCATACCCTTAGGGAATCATTACTTCTGTTACTTTTTCTGAAGGGTTATCTACCTTGGCTTTCATGCATCAAAAGATCTTAGTTATACACAAGAGCATACTCATGCCTAACTAGGTTAAGTATGGCAAGACAGGAATCATAATAGTGAGGGGAGGAAATATTAAAGAACTAGAGGATAGTAGTGTGTTTCATCAGTGTTATACCACATCCTAGACTTAACATCCCTTCCATGTGGTCCTTCCGTGAGGGACTGACAATTACCTTTCAGTTGGGTTTTGAGCCTCTACTGCCTATGCTCCTTCACTTCTATTTGATTGTTTGTTTGGTTTGGTTTGGATGGTGTGTTTTTTTAAACTTCTGATACCTATTCCTGTCGACACCTCATGATCACACAGGCTGGTGTGCTTCTTCCGTGTGGGTTTTGTTGTAACCCTGCTAGATGGCTACTTGCTTAATTGTAAGCCTTTAAGACCCCAGACACTATATCTTTTAATAACCAGCCACCATACGCTTTCTTCACTACCTTTGCTTATGCACCCATTTTGTCTTCAGCGATTGTGTTGGGAAAGTGAGTATCATGCAGTGTCAAAATATTATAACAAGCCATTTTTGTACTGAGGTAAGATTTGAGTAGAGACCCAAAGTCTATCTGCTTCCTTATTGTATTTACACACACACACACACACACACACACACACACACACACACACGGACAAATACACCTATTTTTATATATTTACGTATGTGCATATCTGTTTATCCCTATATATGCAATTTTTACTTTCTTCTTCTTTTTCTCTCCTCCTGCCCCACAATCATGCTTACCCCTTGTTCCCCTCTCCATAGTTCCTCTCAAATACATTTCAATTTATCAAACATGACCAGGAACATTACACCCTTCTCACCATTTGTTTTAGTACTCTTGATATTCTCCTGTCCCCGTTGTTGCTGGCTCACCACTCCCATCTATCCCACCTCATCCTCCCCCATACCCCTCCTGTACCATTTGTCTGTTGGTGTCTCCTTGGGCTTATTTACCCTGCCTTTCTTAAATAGATAGACACTCAAATGAAAAGAAAAATGATAAAAATAAATAGATAGTTAAAAAAAAGAATCATGGGAATAGTTCCGTGTCTAGTTGTTATCCTGTCTCAGAATAGATGAGTAGATGATTATCTCTCTGTTAAATAGGGGGAAGGACTTGTTATAATCTGTAAGTCTAGTCCACATTTCTCTCCGCGTTCAATATCCCAGGACCCGCTTACCCAACAGCACTTGTACTCTTAGTCCTCAGCATTCATGGCCAAAGGGCACTCCTCCTATAAGTCCCCATTGCTCTTCCTGCTGTCAGGGATGGAGTGGTCTAATGCCCCCCCATTCCACCCCATTCCACCTTTAGACTTTCTGTGTGGCCCTCTTGTGAGTAACCCACAACCAATTTGGGTGTTGTGTCCAACGCTGCGCTCCAGTTAGAAGTCTATAGTCAGGGTTCCTCAGGGACTTCATGGTTTTGCCCCATTGCTGGTCTATTGCACTCCCCTCTTAGTTTAAGTCTCCACAAGAAAGGGAGAAAGAGAGTAGACCTCATTCCAGCATGCCAATCCTGGAGGGTGACATTCCTGCATGGAGCAGCTGGTTAACAGAAAAGGCTGCAGGGCTGACCCCAGCTTGAGTCATGAGGTTCCCTCTGTCCGCCCCCTAAATAAAAGTGCTACAGAGGACAGCACTAAAGACACAGACCAGGGAGAGTGGCCAGTCTGTCCCACCCACATGGGAGCAAACTAAGAGGGGCTTGAAACCATGCATTTTCAATTGCTTCATATGCACTTGAATGTTGGGCATTGAATAAGAAGTAAAATAGGGAACACTAATTAAGACTTCACATGCATTTAGTTGCTTTTGGCTTTTGTGAATAGTGCTGCAATGAATCTTACTGTCCAAGTCTATGAGTCTCTGATTTTGAGTATTTTTGGCTATATACATTACATTAAAATTATTGGGACATATGGTATTTTTTTCATTTTCTGGATGAACTACCACACTGCTCTCCACAGTAGTCATACCATTTTTATTCCCTCCAGAATGGATACTCTTTTTTCTCTCCCTCTCTCTCACTGCCATAGAGTATATGTGGACTCATGGCAACCCTATAGGACATCATAGAGCTGCCCCTGTGAGTTTCTGAGACTGAAACAGTTTACAAAATTAGAAAACCCAGTCTTTCTCCCTGATATTGGCTGATAGTTTCAATCTGCTGACCTTGTGGTTAGCAGCGCAAGGCATAAACACTATGCCACCAGGACTCCCATCAATGCATATGGGGTTTGAATTTCTCCACATCCTTGCCAACAGGTATAATGCACTGACTCTTAACTTGTGCCCAATATCCATTTTTTATTTTCTCTCTTTTCTCTTCCCCCACCCCCTTGGTCATCTGAAAGAAAAACTAAAACCTGGAGTTTAAGGTTTCTGTAAGGGAATTGTAGGCAATAAGTCTGGAAAAATAAGTCAGATTATGATGATTTGGGCTTTTGGTCTTTAACCTAAAAACAAATGGAGAGGAACTGTGGTTTCAAATAAGTATTTTACAGAATTCTTCAGCAAGGTTCTTTTGAGCTAAGCACTGAGACAATAGAAATTTAAGTCAAATAGGAATCCAACCTTTCGAGGAGTTTATAGACACTAATAGATACTTAAAGTAGGATATGATATGATTACAAATGCGCTTAGGGAAGGTTAATCTGGTGGCATGAAAATACCATTGAAGACTAGCAGACAGGAATAGAGAGGGTAGTTGTGAGGTCACTTCACTAATTCAGGAAAGAAGTAGTGAGTATTTGAATTAGGGTAGAAGCAATGACTGAAAACAAATTTTAAAACAGCATATCCATTCATCATTCTATTTCCCAAAACGTCTACCTTGCCTATTCCAAGGGGCACAGTGTGGTCATCTCTGATGGAGAATTCTGAACCTGAGAAGACAAAGGTGTGCAATGACAAGAGCTCATCATGTTCAATTCCACACCTCACTGGCAGGATCCAACATGTTTCCAAAGCATACAATATATCATTCTGAAAATATGAGCTTGGATACACTTTTTGGTCTAGTGTTAGATAGCTGGTGTTTGAAACGTCATTTAATTTAAAGATCAAATTAAGTCTTTTTTTTTTCATTTAAAAGGCTAATTGAACTGATTTTCCAAATGAACCAATGGAAACTCACTCAGAATACATAGTTGCTAATGATAGTATTTTTAAACAAAGATGAAAGGGAAAAAGTTTTCAGACTAAACAGACCCAAAGCATGTTTTGACATATTTTCTAAGCCAAACATCAAGAGATTCTATATTTGTTCTCAACTCTGTTTATCTGTGACCTCCTCATCTAGTTACAAGTTAGACAATGCTTCAGAGAGGTGGCCTCATAAGACAATTTTGTAAAAGTGCTTTCTTTCATTCACTTGTAATTTTCAAAAGACATGTCTAAGGTATGTGGGTAGCAAAAGTGCATGTTATTTATAAGTAAACCTAGAAAGAGACAGATTTTTGCAGTAGCCTGCTTCAATTTTCACTGTAACCAGAAAGCTATCTGGCAACCACATTTGTGACTTCCTATGACTTCAACAACCCACACAGAGGGTTGTTAAGAGAGATGGTTAATACTAGGACTTACCTTTGTTGGTTAATGCAAATCCCATATGCTGCTACTATTTTGGTGACATTTAGGTTTTCTTTGGTCCAATATTTGTAATAAAAGGTCTCTTCTCATTCACCCCATTCTTTTTTTAAAAGATGAGGGATAAGGGCAGGGCAAGGTAGAAAGAGGACTGGAGGGAGACAAATTTAAAAGTAAGAAGGAAGCCAGAGTGATAAAAGAACTGAAAGAAACTTGGTAATCTGGATTCTCAAGTTCAAATTAAAGTTCTGCTACCTAATTCACCACATGATGTTTCCTCCTAAAAGCCTCCCAAAATAAGTTAATGAAGGTTAAGGATAATAGTTGCCCCAAACTATCAGTAATATCTATGAGTTGTATCTTTTCCCCTAAATATAGTGCACAAGATGTATACGGTAAAGCTAGTCTACTTGGATTTTCTAATTTACACTCTCATACTTATTTATTATATAACCTTAAGCATATTATTCATTTGCTCTGTGCCTCAATTTCCTCATCTGTACTGTGGGAATGAAATAATACCTATTTCATAGAGTTATTATGAGATTAAATGAATTAACATATATAAATAACAAAATAACTTATGGCTGAATGAACAGGCTTTTTGTTTGTTCGTTTTCTTACCTTGGGCGTTTTCCTATTTAATGAGGAACTGAAATGCCCAGGTTTGCAGCAAGTTGAGATTTTCAACTACCCCAGGATCTCTAAGCCTTTTCAGGAATTCCTATTGTTCTGCTTTCCAATCCCTATCTTAACCTATCAAAATGTATGTGGTTTTCTCATCACTAAGCCTCTCCACCCCCACAACAACCCCCAGGCCACTCATCTGTTTGGTAAATGACTACATTGAATAGTGTCTCCTCAAAATTTAATGTCCACCCAGAAACTGTATATGTCATATTATTGGTATATAGAATACTTGCAGATATAATCAAATTAAGAAGGGATCAAAATTAATTAGGCTGGTCCCTGAATCCAATACTGACTAAAGGTCTTCCACGAAGAGAGAGATTCAGACACTGCAAAAATGGTGAAGAAGCTGTATCTCACTACTGGCTTCCCAAATGTCTTGAAGCAGAGGTCAGATATGCCTACACACACACACACACACACACACACACACACACACACACACACACGCATCTTTCTTTACTTATTCTGACACCAACCATTCCTCCCACAGCACCCTACTTCTATGCTTGGTTCCATAATTCATTGAAATGGCCACACAGAACTCACAGAGAAAACTCACAGTTATGGAAACTTATTAAGGAAATTAATAGGTTACCACAAGTCAGGATCAATAAACAATAAGGATATAGTCATTTGTCCATAGCAACACCTCTCTGCATCCAGCAGTAAAGTCTCTTTCCAGTCCTCAGCATCTCAGTCAAGTGGTTCATTGGCCTCTTTCTCCATGGATCAGGAAGTCTGCTTGTTGCTCTTTCTCACAGTCTCATACTCCTGGAGTTGCTCCTCTGATTAGTTTCATGATTTCTTTGCTTTGGCCTCTGGTCTCAGCCTGGCTCCTTTGCTTTGTTCTATAACCTCCATGCTACAGTCTTTGGTGCCTCTGTTCTTGGCCTCCATCACTTCAAATAAAGACCTTGAATGTGCTGTTCTTCCAATGATCCTGGGATTTCTTTGTGTCCAAACTGACTTTTATACCCAAAGGATTTTTACCCTCTACTAAGGTCACGACTTAACCCCAGTTTAGTCCTGTCCAATAGCATAGCCAAGAACTGCCTCTAAAATGGGATTACAGCCACTATACTACACCACACAAGGAATTATAGTGAGAAGAACCATATTAATTAACTATATTTCAGACACAGAAACACAGGAACACAAAGGAGAATACTATGTGAGAGATATTCTCTGTCAGAGGCAGAGACTGGAATAGTTATATTATTCAATACGAATAACTAAGGAACACCAGAGATTATTGGCAACCATTAGAAAATAGAAGAGGAATGAAAGAATTCTTCCCTATAGCCTTCAGAGGGAGAATAGTCCTACTAACTGGCCTTCAACTCACTGCTTTCACATCAATTCCAACTCAAATTAACCCTACAGGACATAGTAGAACTGCCCACTTGGGTTTCCCAGGCTATAAATCTTTACAGGAGCAGAAAGCCTCATCTTTCTCCTATGCAGTGGCTGGTGGGTTCAAACTGCTGATCTTGAAGCTAGTAGCCCAATGCATAATCCATTGGGCCTAATAAGAATTAAATTAATTAATTGACATAAGGTGTCAAAATATGGCACACAAAGAACCCATTATGTACTCATTCTCATTATGTATTATCATGGAGTACTAGGTGGAGCAAATGGTTAAGGCATTTGGCTGCTAATGGAAAGGTTGGAGGCTGAAGTCCACTCACGGGTGCCTCAGAAGAAATACATGACAATGTAATGCTGGAAAATCCACCATTGAAAATGCCATGGTATGCAGGTCTACTCTGGCATACATGTGATAATCCGGAGTCAAAGGAGACTCATTTCAATTCTATAATTACCGGTATATTACTATTATAACTGCTATCATTTCTTTGTCTTAGCTATGAAATAACTTTTCTAATATAAACTTTTCCAAGGAAACAACAGACAACCAACCCTTTTAGAACAGGATTTGACTGAGTGTTACCAACTTGCTATCTGACTTTGGCCAAGTCCCTTTCTAATCTGTGAACCTCAAGCACTTCACTCATAAAAGGAGCAGCCTACTTAATTTCAAGCTAATCTGTTTAGATTCCCATTAGTTTCCATCCTTGATAAAACTTAGTATCCTTTACTTGTGTTTTTCAGGGATAACATATTCTGGCATATGGTTCAGTAAAAATATAATAATACTTCAGCTATTGTAATGAAGCAGTCAATTTATGTGGTTTTCCAATTAACTATCAGATTTAACATCTGGTAAAGAAGAGATTCCCTCTCTTTCCAAGAAGAGGCCTCAACTAACACTGAAAAATAAGAAGCACTGAATTGGAATTGAGCAGAACTGAATGTTTGCCTTAGTTCTTATGCCAATTTGTTATTTAACCCTTCTCCTCTTTAACCCTCTATAAAAAGAAAGTGGGGTAGGGAGAAAGCATCAACAGTCTAGGTGATCACAAAGAACCCTCTGAATCACTTTACAGAGCAGGAAAGTTCAGGGTACTGAATGAAAACTGAAAAGTCATCAAGATGTTCACCATAAAATTTAAACTTAAGTCCGAAGTCAGACTTATGAGGCCTACCATTCCATTCCACCTGCCC
Organism: Echinops telfairi; assembly: GCF_000313985.2. Taxonomy (NCBI): domain Eukaryota; kingdom Metazoa; phylum Chordata; class Mammalia; order Afrosoricida; family Tenrecidae; genus Echinops; species Echinops telfairi. The sequence continues at coordinate 2,593,018 of NW_022111323.1, read as the reverse complement.
ATGGTACCGTCTTTACCATCTCAGTAAATAACAACCCCATTTTCCAATCACTCAAATAAAAAATTAGTCAGTCACCCTTGATGCCTCTAATTTTCTCATACCAAATATCTGATCTGTCAGTAAATAATGTTGTCTCTACCTTCAAAACACGTTCAGAATACAATCACTTCTTACCTTCTTCACCAATACCATTCTGATCTGAGCCAACATTACTACTTACCTAGATGATGGCAATAGCCTTATCTCCCTGCTTTCCTTCTTGCACCTACACATTCATCTCTAAACAAACAAGAAGTACAACAAACATATGCACAATATGTCAAAGTATGATAAATGTTATGAAGAGGAATCTTGACATCCTCTCACAGAAGGGCCACAAAGAAGAGATGAGCCAATCAAGATGCAGTATAGCACCAACGAAACACACAGCTTTCCTCTATTTCTTTAATGCTTCCTTCCCACACTATCATGACCTCAATTCTCCCTTACAAATTGGATTAGACCAGAACATGCACACTGCTACAGATAAGAGCCCACAACACAGGGAATCCAGGATAGTTAAACCCCTCAAGGTCAACAATGAGAATAGAGCTTCCAGGAGGATAAGGCGAAGGTAGAGGGATTAAGGGGGGATCAATCACAAGGATCAACATATAACCCCCTCCCAGGGGGATGAACAACAGAAAAGTGGGTGAAAGGCAACAGAGGATGATGTAAGATATGAAAATAATAATCTATAACTTACCAAGAGTTCATGAGGGAAGGAGGGTGGGGGAGGGAGGGGAAAAATGAGGAGCTGATATCAAGGGTTCAAATAGAAAAGCATGCTTTGAAAATGATGATGGCAGCATGTGTACAAATGTGCTTGACACAATGTATGATTGCATGGATTGTGATAAGAGATGTAAGAACCCCTAATAAAAATATTTAATTAAATAAGAAATAAATTACAATTCTACAATAATCACAATTTTAAAAATATAATGGCAGTTCTTGAAATTTTTATTCACTTTTAAAATATGTTCTTCTGTAATTAAGTACATAATGAATGAAAGGTCACGAGAACATTTGCTTTAAAAAAAAGGATATTGTGAGAAAGAAAACTTTAAAGAAAATATATGATGTTGGTATACTTAATTCTGGAATATGTAGCAGGAATCTCTCTCTTTCTGTGTGTGTGTGTGTGTGTGTGTGTGTGTGTGTGTGTGTTAATTCTTTCACCAAGGGATTTACATAAAAGAACATTTCTTTGTGGATATATTTAGTTACAAATAATATTATTGAGATTTATATATATGTGTGTGTGTGTGTGTGTGTGTGTGTGTGTGTGTGCTTAATTCTTTCACCAAGGGATTTACATAAAAGAACCTTTCTTTGTGGATATATTTAGTTACAAATAATATTATTGAGATTTATATATATATATCAGGTTGTGTTACTTCCCTACTTAAAACCTTCTACATTTTCAGAGTAAAAAACAAAGTTCTGGTAAAGGGAGAAGTCGGACAGGGCAAGACATGACAAAATAATAATTTGTAAATATCAAGGGTTCATGAGGAGGGGGCAGCGGGGAGGGGGTGGGAAATGAGGACCGGATGTCAGGGGCTTAAATGGAGAGCAAATGTTTTGAGAATGATGAGGGCAATGAATGTACAAATGTGCTTTACACCACTGATATGTGTATGGATTGTGATAAGAGTTGTATGAGCCCCTAATAAAATTATTTTAAAAAAAAGATCTACAATGTTCCTTATTAATTCTGACCTTATTTCTTATCACTTCCCCACATACTTACAACCTCATGGCTCTTCTCCACACCAAGTGAGCACCTGCTTCAGGTTCTTTGTACTTGTGGTTCGCTGTGTCTGGAATATTTTTAACCTAGAGATCCATATGGAACACTTTCAGTAAAGATTTCCCTGACTAGTATAAAACAGTCCTTCTCACCATCCTCCACAGTCTGATTAGTTATTTTTCCTGAAAGATCCTGTGAAATCAGGAGGACTTCAAAAAGTTCATGGGAAAAAAATCAGTTATCTTTTAATTTGATAAAGTTTTTAAAACCCTGTCATTTACTCCATTTATTTGTTTCCTTGTTATCTGTAACCCTTCACTAAATTGCTCCATGAAAGCAGGGATTTTTGTCTATGATTTTATTGCTGTATCACAGGACTTAATACAGAATTTTACATATAATAAGTGTTCAACAAGTATTTGTTGAGTAAATGAAGTCTATAAAGTATGGTGGCAAGTTTTGCTACACAGAACTCCCAAACAACTCAATATATCAGTGTGATGAGTGGATAAGAAGGCCAGGAATATTACAAAATAAACCTGTTTGTAATACTATACCACTGAGCTTCCTTTGCCTCTCTGAGAAGGAGGAATGGAACTAAAGGCTCATCTAAACTACTTTGAAGCTGTTTGACTTGGGGCAAGTTACCTAATCTCTGAGCATAAGGTTTACAATGGAAATAATGGTACTGTGACAATATGAATAGTATTATAATAGTATGAATTCTGGCTACTTGTACAGGGTAGAAGTAAGAACAAATGCAATAATGGAACATGAAATTACTCTGTAAAATGTGAAGTGCTACTGGAATATATTCAATGTTACTGTTCTCTGCTCCACATTTTTTTGTGTGAAAAGTATGAAAGAGTCAAGCACTGTTAATATAAATATTTTTCACTTTGGGAAAGAATACCACAGATGAAATACGAAGTTCCACGATAGCTTATTTACTATCTAGCGCTAGAGGGTCTGGCTCAAGTTACTGCATTATTAGGGCCTTAGTTCTGTGTTGAATTCACGAAAGAGAACCAACCACTCCCAGCGAAATCCTGCCACAGACCCCTTGCAGTCCAATTAGTGGCCAAATAGTGGGTTACCCATCTACCAGAAGGAACCAAGTCAGACTGTGGAGAACAGACACCATGATTAAGGAGTAAGATATTAAAATATCTGCATCTTCTAATTGAGTAAAAGAATTACAAAAATAATGGTTATATGTCCATTACTTCCAGAATTGTTTGATTGTTTTTTGGTTTTGTTTTTTCAAATAATTATACTAGGACAGAATCCAGACATCATACCATTTAATAGTTCAGTCATGGCAAGCAGTGTTGTACAACTGCTACCATAATCATTTTCATAACATTTTCTTCCTTCTTGTACTTCTTGGTATTGGCTCCCCATTACCCCCCACCTTCACTGCTGTACTCCCTAGGAACACTTATCCTAGTTATTGTTTCTATAGATTTCCCTAACTTGGGTTTCATATACAGAAAAACATAGGAAGACACATAATAGAGAGTCAAGAATGCTACTCAACAATAAAATCCTACAGAGAGAAGCCTCAATTTAAAAAAGCAACAACAAAAACAAACAAAAAGGAAAGCACCGGATCAAACTCAACATGTGTCAAAAGGAAGATCAAATAACAAGGCTTTAACCATTCAAGTCAGATTTATTATTTTAATCTACTGTAATCACCTCTCTAATACTCTCTGTCAGATAACCAGGTTATTCTCATCCCTAATTTATGGTCAGAGGGAAATCACTGGAGACTCATTCCATGTGTAGATCCTGCAAACATATTTTGGGCTTCAACTGTCATCCACAGCTTTCTGAAAATCAGAATTTCACCATTTAAGCTCTTCCCTCCCTTAACTAATACCCTGAAATCCCAGTCAATTCATCTTGATCAATGGAAATCTTAAGAGCAAAAGAATCATTACTGATGTGACCACTATACTGGCCATCTTCATTGACTCCCATCCTAAACTCAGGCATATTAATCACCCACTGCCTCTAAAACCACTCAGGTCTTTATATATTCAATGTCCTTTTAACTTTCAATTAATTAATTCCTTATATTATTATAGACTCACCTAGTCAAATATATGAAAACATGTTTCAGCAAGTATGATGAAAAAGTCAAAGAAACTGACTGGGATCATATTACTGAATATATTTTAAATATTTCAACTTCATATCCCTTGTTCCAGTTCACATTTCATTTTATTTCCATAACTACTATGTTTGAAATATCCACCATGATCTGTATCTATTGCTTGAGTTCAATCATACTGCTTCCATCTTTTTATTTAATGAATTAGCAATAGCCACATGTAATACAGCTGACTGTCAGTCCAGATATTCACATGGGTATCTATTTCTTTTTTGAATACCTACATTTAAAAAAAGTGTACTATACAGTATCCCATTATGGTACTGCTATTATGTTTATGGGTGCAAGCTCCTGGGGGCGGGGGAGCAGTAAATTCGAGATCTTTCCTGAATTGTGTCCCTTTTACCCTTAGCTTTTTCTATCACATAACTGAACATGTAAAACCCAAAACCAAACCCACTGCCAATGAGTAGATTCTGCTCAGAGAGACCCTATATAGGGTTTCAAAGGCTGTAAATCTTTATGGAAGCAAATGTTGTTGGTAGTTGTTAGGTGCCATTGAGTTAGTTCTGACCCATAGTGACCATATGTATGGTAGAACAAAACACTGTGCCCTGTCCTGCACCATCCTCACAATTGTTCCTATGTTTAAGCCCATAGCCTCAACATTCTCCAACAGAGCAGCTGGAGCCTGGTTTGAACTATCAGCTTTTCAGTGAAGAGTTCAGTGCTTACTTAACTTCACCACAAGAGTTCTTAGCAAGTACTTAAATGAAGAGTGGCTAGTTGATGAGAACTTTTTATTTTATCACCTTATTAGGGTCATCTCTAAAGCCAGCTTTTATAGGTCTTTTGGCTTAGTGGCTTACAATTCACTTAGCATCATAAGAAAAGTACTGCCATGGATGATCCTTAGCCTAGCGTATTAATAATGGCAAAGTTCAGTCATTGTATAAGTGAAATTTAATATTTGTTTTCAAAGCTGTGGAGGGTATCTTCAAAAAGAAGCACAAATTATATGTGGGTAAATTAACCATTGCTCCATCTAGGAAATTTATTCAAAAGTCAGTATTTAAAAACAAAAGTATTACTCCAGCTGCTTATCTAAGCATAAATCAAATACAGCTAGTGATTTTTGTGGCCTGGTTTTCATTTGTTATCACTTAATGCTAGTTTTCTGTATAGAAATTATTTTATTCCTCTTTACTCATACTAGTAATTCCTGAACCCAAATTTCAGTACAAGAACTATTCAGTATATAAGCCTTAGGATTCCTTTCTATTGTCCTTTAGATGATTTCCAAAATTTTAGAAATATCCTTATATTCATCAAAGAAGTGGGCTGGCATTATCAGTTCTGATTCACTCAGGAAAAGATGAGAATAGTGTTCCTATCCAGCCTTCAAATAGAATTAACAAAGTATGCTTTAACTTTAAATGAAGCAGCAAACACCCTCTGCTTTTAAGTCACGGGGTTATTCAAAAGTTAGGTCTTCTTATTAGTAGGCCACTGGAGATCCCCTTGCAGAGGGGTCTTGGGGAGGAGATGAGCCAGTCAGGGTGCGATGTAACAATGATGAGAAATACAACTTTCCTCTAGTTCCTAAAGGTTTCCTCCCCGCTCCCACTACCATGACTCGAATTCTATCTTGCAAGACTGGCTAGACCAGAGGAGGTACACTGGTACTGATAGGAACTGAAAATACAGGGAATCCAGGACGGATGAGCCCTATAGGACCAGTGGTGTGAGTGGCAAAACAGGGAGGGTAAAGGGAGAATGGGTAGGAAAGAGGGAACCGATTACATGGAACTGTGTGTGACCTCCTCCCTGGGGGACAGACAACCGAAAAGTGGATGAAGGGAGACATCAGACAGGGCAAGATATGACAAAATACCCATTTATAAACTATCAAGGACTCATGAAGGAGGGGGGAGCGGGGAGGGAGGGGAAAAATGAGGACCTAATGTCGGGAGTTTAAATGGAGAGAAAATGTTTTGAGAAACGAAGTACAAATGCGCTTTACACAATTGATGTGTGTATGGATTGGGATAACAGTTGTATGAGCCCCTAATAAAATGTTAAAAAAAAAAAAAAGTTAGGCCCTCTTAACAAGGTTGTAGACTACAAAAATCACATTTTTCTAGTAATGAAAATTCTGAAATTTAAATTAAGAAAACAATTTCATAAAGCATCAAAAAGAATAAAATACTTTGGAGTCTATTTAACAAAATTAGTGCAAAACATGTACTCTGAAAACTATAAAGCACTTTTGAAAAGAATTAAGTAAATGGACTAGCATCCCATATTCATAGATCAGAAGAATTAATAGTTATGACAATACTCCCCAAATAGATCTAAAGATTCAATTGAATTCCTATCAGAATCCAAGCTGATTTCATCATAGAAGTTGACATATTGATCTTAAAATGTAGACACTGATGGAAGCATGAAGCGTCAAAGTAATCTGAAAAAGAACCTCGGAGTTGGAGAACTAACACTTCCTGATATAAAATTTACTAAGAAATAACAGTTACAAATGCAGTGTGTTACTGACAAGAAGGCAGGCATTACAGCAGTGGTATAGAAATTAGAGTCCAGAAATGAACTTTTGCATTTACTGTCAATTTATTTTCAACCAGGATTACAAGAGAATTAAATGAGCAAAGAATAGCCTTTTCCACAAATGCTGCTGGGACAATGGATACCTACATGCAAAAAAATTCCATTGTACCCCTTACTTACACCATGCATAAAAATTAACTAAAAACCTATATTCACTCCAAAACCGCAAGCCTAAAAGTCATACTTAAGGCTACAGAATTCTTAAAAGAAAGTGTGATTGTAAATGTTTGTGATATTATATTAGACAAAGACTTCTAAGATATCAAAAGTACTAGTGACCAAAGAAAACAATGAGATAAATTGGACTTAATCAAAAGTTAAAACTTTTGTACTTCATTGGAAACTATTAAAAATGTAAAGATTCAATAGTATGTGATAAAATATTTTAAAAGTATAGTCTTCTATCCATAAAATGTAAGATACTCTTAAAACTCAATATTAAAAAGACAACTATATTAAAAGTGAGGACAAAGGATCTAAATAGACATTTTTCTAAAGATATACAAATGACTAAGAAGTATATAAAAGACAGTGAATATCACTGTCATTAGAGAAAGTCAGGTTAAAATCACAATAAGGTCCAATTTTATACCCACTAGATGGCTACAATATAGGAAATGGAAAAAATTTTAAAAATTATCAAGGATGTGGAAAATCTAAATCCCTCATGTGTTGCAAGTGGGAACAAGAAACAGTGAAAATTAAAAAGTGAAGTCCATTGTCATCAAGTTGATTGCCACTCATAGCGACTCAATAAAACAGCATATAGCTGCCCCATAGGCCAAAAGAAGATTCTGAATTTTTGTTCCCTCAGAGTGGCTGGTAGGTTTGAACTGCTATCCTTTCTGTTAGCAGCTGAGCATTTAATGACTGCACCACCAGGACTCCTTGAAAATTCTAAGGCCTCTGTAGAAAACATTGTGGCAGTTCTTTCTAAAAATTAGAGTTGCCATATAACCCAGAAATTCCACTATTAGTTATATAGTTGAGAGAATTGAATATCTATGTCCACTCAAAAACTTTAATGTTCATAGCAGTGGTATTCTGAATAGTCAAACACTGGAAAATCTCAAATGTCCATCAACTGATTAATGGATAAATGAAATGTGGCATTATCTATATAGTGGAACATTATTTATCAAAGAGAAGAAATGGAGTACATACTTCAACATGAATGTACTTTAAACAAATTCTACATAACAGAAAAAGAAACAAACAAAAAATTCCCTGGAGTGGATTCCAACTCAACTCATTGTCATTGAGTCTATCCCAACTCATTGTCATTGAGTCCATCCAACTCATAGCAGCCCTGTATTAGATTCCTAAGCCTATACATATCGACAGGAGCAGACAGTCTCATCTTTCTCTGGCTGAGGGGCTGGTGAGTTTGAGCCACTTGAACCACAGACCTTGTGGTTAATAGTCCAACACCTGGTTCTAAAAAGACCACATATTGGATGGTTCTGTTTATATGAAATGTTAGAATAGTCCAATTCATGGAAACAAGAGTAGATTGGTGGCTGCTTAGGGCTGGGGAGAGTATTCATAGGGTGATTAACTATTCTAAAATTGTGGTGATGTGTGCATAACTCTGACTATAGGGAGCCCACTAAACTGTAAACTTTAAATGAATTAATTTTATAGATTGTGAGCCCCCCATAAAGAGTTACAGTCTAAGGGCAGTTTTGAGGTTTAGGATTTTTTTAAAGCCATTTTTAAAAATGGGTCACAAAAAATAAAATTAGCAACATGTTCAACTAACCAGGATTTTAGAACTATGAGTACAAGCTTATCTAGATGAGCTACCCTCAACCCTGATGTGGCCTATCACTTGGAATAAGGAACTGATGTAAGAGAAAAAAGGGTGGTATTATCCCAGAGTGTGGAAAAAATTGGGCATAACTCAGCCTATCATCTTTATGTAGCAGCCACTGATAATAGCCCTTACTGAGCAGCAATCTAAAACATTATCTATCTTTCAGGTAGTTACTTTCAACAAAAATGTTTAGAAGTTCTGCTCTAGAGATGGTTCCCCAAGTGGCAAACAGATGTTACTGAAAATGCAACTAGTGTATTCTTCAATTAGCAATGAAGAAATCACTAAGCCCTCTACAAGCCTCCTCAAACTTCCATACATGCTAGTAAATAAGTAAGAAGGCCCTGGGTCTTACCTTTAAAAGGGGTGCTATATAAATATAAGATTTCATAATTTTCCTCTATATAAAAAGCCAACCAAGCACTGCTAACTGAAAAGAACTTCACAGGTGATTTTTTTTAAAGTCATTTCTGTGTTTAGGATGAAGATTACTTACTCTGAATTCAGCATCACAGAATTTGATGGACTATTGAAAGGAAAATCTGAAGGAGATTCATTTCTTTAATTTCTCTCTTTGTTTAAAAATGTACATGTAGCATAAGAGATTAGCCTATCCAGAAGTCTTCACTGAGCACTCTCACATACAGGTTGAGTACTTCTTTGATATCATAATGCCTGAGTCTGATCAAGACAGGGTTTTCTCTGAGGGGAAAGGGTCCAGTATTCTCAGGTTATCCAGATGATTAGTGAACAGAGTGAAGCAGGGACCTTAACCGGCAAACTCATTCACTGTCATTGAGTCAATTCTGACTCATAATGGCTTTATGACAGAGAAGGAGTTCCCTGTGGATTTCTGAGATTGTAATTCTCTACAGGAGTAGAAATCCTCATCTTTCTCCTACAGAGCAGCTGGTGGTTTTGAGCTGCTAACCTTACTGTTAAACGTCCAATGGCTAACCCACTGTACCACCAGAGCTCCTGAAAAGGACTTCATTAAAATGAGAGATCCACATGTCATCTCTCAATTGTTGGATGAAGTTCTAACTTCAAGGGAAAAAAATTCCCCATTATTCAATTTGTAATCTTCAGAAGTCACCTTGTCTTTAAAAAAAAAGTGCTATGGTTGAACTGATCGAATTGAAAAAAAAAATTATTAAGAGCTTGCCACAGGTGTGATAAGAAAAATAGCCTGAGAAGTAGAAAAAGCCTACCCTTGAATGCCAAAAGCTTGAAAAGAGTAAAATGAAAGACAACCAAGGACAAGAAGTACTTGAGAAAGCTGTAGACAAAGAGAAATGGTGGATGGGAAGACATTTCCTTTTGCCTCTCAGTTCAGTCCCGCAAAACTTGATTTATGTTTGCTTTTCATTTTTCAGAATCATGATTTCAACTTTGGCATAAAATAAACCCCTTGTTTTACTATGCTTGAACAGGGTTCCAGATGAAACTGGGGGCCTTGACATCACAATAATAATACTTATAACAACAACAATATAAATTACCCATGTCCCCAACTCCATCTCACATAATCCTACAAAGAGCAGCCACAATATATTTGAGTCAGGAGACCTTAAGCTTTTTGGTTTTAAATGCATATATATGTATATATACCAGAAAAGGACATCACTAATTGAAGGGAAAACATTTAGCAAAGAAATGTGCCAAGAAACTTATTATGTCATTTCAAAGTTGCTCAAAGAATGTACATCTGATGAAGTAAAATTAACACGTACAAGAAAGCATCCCAAAGTGAGCCGACATGGTTTATTGAAAAAAATATTTCATTACCATCAATCTTTGGTCCAACTAAGAAAGATATTCTGTGAATAAGCAAGATCAAAACTAAACTCACTGCCATCGAAGCCTTCCGGCACATATCCACCCGACAGGATAGGGTAGAATTGCCTACGTGGGTCTCCAAGACTGTAAGTCTTTATGAGAGTAGAAAGCCTAAGGGCCATCAATTGCTGCATTCTATCAATACTCCGAAAAGAGATACAATTAAGTGTGATCAGTCCTCAGGATCTGATTACTGGGACCCAGAAAGAACTCACCTACTACTTGCTGACCACACACACACACAAAGATGTGTCTTCCAAACATACTAACCCTATCGGCCTGAAGACAGAGAACATCACTCTTTCTTGGTCCCAAAACAAAACGTGCTTTACAAAAACAAACTCCTCAAAAAAGGCAGACTGTGACAAGCTCCTAAAATTGAGAGCCCTCCTGAACACTCCTAACATTCTATTATGGAGATCAGAAGAAAACCCCATGAGAAAAATTTAAATATTAATTTTTCATCTGGATAATCTCTCTAAATGCCCATCTAATTCCTATACAGAGTAAATGTTTGATATATAACTGTGTTGCTTGCTGATATAAGTGACCCAGTAGTCAGTTAAAAAAAGTTGTAGTCACATTTGATCTACGAGAGAAGAAATTTCCAAAACGGTTCATCCATAAAATAGACACAATCAGGGATTGTGTCCTTGCTCACTTTGTAAGCAAGGACTGCATTCAAGAACTCTGTCCTTATCTCAGCAGAAACATCACGGATGTTTTAAGAAAGCAATTATTCCAGAAGTTACTGAAATTAAAAAAAATAATCCTCAAACAATATTAACTAATTTGCACAAATATTCAGTTGGAAAACAGAGGACACCAACAGGTGAAAGCCTCAAGAATTTAAGATTTTTAGCTCAAATCTAGTACATAATGTATGCATGTGATACAGATGAAGGAAACTCTGGCTTTAGCACAAAAAAAAATCCCTTTCCTTTATATCAAACTGTGCCCATATAAAGTGAGAGAAAGAAAGAGAAAGCAAAGTAAGAAAATGCCAACAAGAAGTGGTTACATTCTGATGAAATTGATCAGTTTTCAATAAATAAACTTACTCAAAGGTTTTTTATAACCTAAAAACGGAAATTCTTTATCAACTAACAAGAAGGGAGCACCATTTTTTTTCCTTTTCAGAACCAATGCAGCAATCACAAACCCACAAACCTCTTCTACTACCATCAAGTTGATTCCAATCCATAGTGACCCTCTAGGGTTGAGTAAAAATGTTCCTTGGGGATTTGGACTGTAAATCTTTATGGGTGCAGAAAATCTCATCATTCTTCTTTGAATCATAAATGAAAGGTTAAATAATCTTGCACTTTCTTTGGGTCCTAAATTTAAGCAACGTGCCAAAGAGATGAGACATTGAGGAATCATAGTCTTTCAAATAAAGTTTTTAAATTAAGACCTGGAATAAAATGTGCACACCTGAGGGGAACATTTTGGGCTCCATAGTCATTCCCTGAAAATGTTTGGTTTTGTCTTTCAAGACACACAGGAATCCTTTAACATGCATAGTCATTTCTTTCTTCTCCATTAACATTTGGGTTTTAGTGTCTGGGTTTTGCATAACATAATAAGAGTAGTAGGCTCAGAGCACCTCAGGTATTTCCCCACTTCCTTGAAAAGTTCACAGTAGAAGGCACTTCTGACTAGACAGACCCAGGAAATAAAACAGCCTTACCAAGTAAAACTGTTCTTAGAAAATGAAGACTTTTATGTTGTAAGGCATAACTCCATCACAAAAATAAGCACTCCAAATTAGCTGAAAAATACTTGGCAATATTAAATGAAATCTGAAAAACCTTTAAACTATTAAAATCTAATAAAATGTAAAGCCTAGTAAGAGGCTGTTTATTCAACATCCCATACAATAATGTTTTATGGAATCCTCTTTTCCAACACTGTGTGATGAACCAGTGAATGGAGGCAAAATTTACTGGAATGGAGGCTGAATTTAAGTCACAAAACATGATCATTAAGAAATTTTGGAAAAGTCTTAATAAAAGAAACACAGCTATAGCAACATAGCTATAGAAACACAGAGCATGACACAATTCCAAAGGCACATCAACACCTGAGTAGCTAGTTTCCCAGTCAATACTTTCTCCCTAATGGAGAAAAATGAGAATCTTAATGTGTTGGCTTGGAGGGCCAAAGACAAAACAAGCTCAACAACTATAAGGAAGAATTTTTGCCCTGATTACAATTCTGGGTCAAGACAACAGATTACAGGTCACTAAGAGTTCTTATTCCATTTGTTAGTGATAAGAGCTGATGTTGTAAAATGCAGGTATGTCTCAAAATGAAGGCATTTATTGAAGCACTGCACTCTTCCCTCCTTGAAGCAGATTTCTGAACACACTAAAATAGCAGGAAATTCTTAAACAAAGCAAAAATGTTTTCCCACCACTGTCTGTGATAAGTCAGACACTAGCTTGGTTAAACTGTTCATTAAAGAAACGTTATCCTCTACACAGATTTGATCCAAACGGAAAGCTATGGATCTTTGAAATCCACAGCAAAAATAAACATTTACAAGACAACACCGAATCAAGCAACTACTTCCAACAAAGTTGACCAATGCGGCGCGGACAAATCCTGCCCAGTGATTGCCAGAAACATGTCCTTTGATTTTTACCTACATTTGAACTCTTGGTTGGATTCTTTCCTTTAGCCTACCCTGAAACAAATCCCCAGCTACTGCCAGGAAAGGGAGTTCGCCCCTTCACACAGCTGTTGGCAGAATCAAGATACCACTTTCCCTAACACAGCACCAGCACTCCAACACGTCTTTGGAGGAGGTGGGCTGGGAACTTTTGGGCCCGTTTTTTTTTTTGTTTTTTTTTTTGAACTTACATGAAGGCCTACTACAGGTTGGAGAGCAAATTCTATGAGAATAGAATGTCTGTATTTATTGTTGACATTAGAAGATTGGGGTGAAATTTGGGAGATAAAATTTGGGGGATAAAGGATTTGTAGCCCACAAGGAGTGGAGTACCATGAAAGAGGTAGAAAGGATTTTAAGAGACTAGCCCAATTGTCCAGGAAAGTCCTGGAAGGGCTTGCACTTGTACAAAGGGCACATAACAAGGATTAGGAACACTTAGTGGGGACTCACATCAAGCAGGAAAATTGGAGCAGCCACCCAGGATAGCTCCACTTTAAGGCAGCTTGAGGTCTCTCAGGAGTTATAGAAGTGTTTGTGCAGCAAGGAGAGGAAATATATTACAGAAAGTAAACCCACCCTTGTAGCTCTTGCTCAAAAAGGGCATTTTTGGAAGAGGGAACTTACCGCATGTCCCCATAAGGTCCGGAGTAGCTTTCCATCCAGGGGCCCATCTCACTTTTGACACAACTGGAGCTGGGATACGGCACTCTGCTCACAACGCCAGCCGGATACCACACATCAGGCTGAGGAAAGTCACTTTCCTGGCCAGTCAGCCCCTGAGGTGGCCGAGTGTAACCATAGGGGGCTATGGTCCCTGCCTCAACGCCTGCTCCACTGCCTCCACCGCTGCCACCACAGGGCCCATACAATTGGCCTTCTTCGGCTGTGAATAGAGTGTGCCAGGAAGAGGATGCTGCTGCAGAGGGCGAACCGGATCCAGAGCCTGCAGCAGCCCCACCATGTAGGCTTCCCAAATCTCCATAGCGGCACTGTGCGGCTGAGGACGCCCAGGTGTTGCCATAGTCCAGGGGGTTCTCCAGCTTGATGCGGGCATGGGAATGGTGAGGTGGTGGAAGCGGCGACGGGCCAGCCAGGGCCAGTGGAAAGTTGTAATAATCGCGGCTTTGGTACGTTGCTACTTCGTCCAGTGTTCCTGACTTGTAGAGTGACAGGGTGGACGGCAGATCAAGTGTCCCGGAGCCCCCTGCTTCCCCGCTGCTAGAGCAGCCTAGGCTCTCGCTATCCAGACCTTTGGTATAGCCTCCCTTGAAAGGAGAATACTCTGCAATCTCTTCTGTACTCTTGCCTGGGCCATCATCCAGTAGAGAACCTTTGCATTCAGCCAGCTGGGCACAAGGAGTGGGACGTGCACCAAGTGGACCTCCCAGGAGTGGGGCGTACATGCAATCCCCCCGAAGGTTTTCACCAGGACTCAGATGTTCCAGAGCCTCCACCCCCAAGCCCATGGACACTGACACCGCCTTACACAACTCCTTGGCACTGTCTGAGATGGTAGAAGTGGCCCCTAGATAACTGTCCTTAGAGGAGGTGGGAGCCCCAGAGACCTCCCTTACTCTCCCGCTGCTGCTGCTTTCAGATACCGCCTGCTGCTGCTGTTGAAGGAGTTGCATGGTTCCGGCTTCACTCAGGATGTCTTTAAGATCGGCAGGGCAGCTGCTTAAGCCCGGGAAAGTGGGGCCCAGCAGGGACAACGTGGATGGGGCAGCTGAGTCATCCTCCACCGGTGGTGCTGGTGGCTGCTGCGGCAGCCCCTGGCCAGTGGCCGCGGCAGCTCTAGGCTCTGGGACGTTGCCGCTCTCATGAAGGCTCTCAGAGGCTGAGTGTTTTGAAGGCTGCTGCCCCTCGTCCAGGGCCAGGTAGCCTGTGGGGCCTCTGCTCTGGGATTGGGGAGAGCCATCCTCACCACGCTGCTGCTGCTGCTGCTGCTGCTGCTGCTGCTGCTGCTGCTGCTGCTGCTTCAAACGGGTGCCAGGAGGTGCTGTGCTTGCAGCCTCAGATTGTCTGGGGCCCGGATTCTGGATCACTTCACGCACGCTCTGGAACAGGTTCTGGAAAGCTCCTCGATAAGTCTTGGACGGTGGCCGAGGGTAGACCCTCCCCAGCCCTAACTGCACCTCCATCTTTGCGTTTGGTTGAATCTTCTGCCTAGTTTCCTTACCTGGCTTCCCCTTTTCTTGCTTCTAAGAGTTCAACAGGCTGTAATGCGGTAGCTGCTGTAGCTAGCTGCCCACCTGCTGGAAGCTTCTGGGAAGGAAACTTGCAGGAACAACCACGAAAAATTGTTTTAACAGCCTCAAAGTCTTGTGCAGAGGAAAACACACGCTGGACACAATCGTCCCTGCTAGGTTCACAATCTGTCCCTGGTATTTGGAGGGTAGATTCGAAAGATGCTCAAATCTTGAGGGGGAAGGAAAAAGAAACAGTACAGTCCTTCTTCCAAAGTCCGTGTCCACTGAAGCAGGTGCAAATAAGAACTGTCTGTTGTTTTGTTTTTCTTCTGCAGGCCTTTTGTTTGTTTGTTTGTTTGTTTGGTTGGTTGTTTAATTGGGCTTTATCCTACTGAAGTCCTGACTACCTTTTCATCTTTTGATCTCTGGTCCTGAGATCTGCGAGTGAAAGGGCAGGAAAAGTGGGGGGGAGGGGGGGAGGTGGTGTCTGGTAACCAGGAGCACCAACACTACCACTTCGTGTGCCGCCCAACCGGCAGGCCCTGACTGCAGTGCTGGAGCTGCTCCCCAGGTCGCCCGGATCCCAGAGCTGTCTTTGCAACTTGCAACTAGCTCGCCCGCTCCAAGCCAAAGGGAGTTACCTCTCTGCAAACTCCTGCTGGCCGCGCTGCTCTGGTGGAGGGGGGAGGTGGAGGCGGGAGGGGAGGAACTGGCAGAGGCAGCCACCAGAGAGGAGACTTGGGGAGGGGGTGGGGGTGGGTAAGGCGGGGTGAAGAGAAAGAGGACAAAGGCAGGCTCCAATCCTACCCGATACTTTCCTTGCTTCCTCTGAGTGTAGAAGCTTTCAAAAACTTCACCGGAGGAAAGGGCAGCTCGGGAGCGGCGGCTTCGAAGCTGCCTTACTGCAAGAGGCGTTGGCTGTCGCTGAAGCCTGGCTGGGTTTGGCGCGTTGTGTCCCTTCCTCTAGTGTCCCGCACTGTGGCGGTTAGCTCAGTAGCTGTATCTCCGTAGTCTCCTCAGCCTTCAGGTTTGCTCCGGACCTTCCAGCTCTCCCGGCAATCTGGATCCTGGGGATCTCGGAGGGGGCGCTGGGAGGTGGAGAGAAAATGCAACAGTTTGCTAGTCGGGTCCCGCCCCCGCCGGGCCGGCCTTCCAGCCTTCCCACCTCCTTTCTTCCTCTCCTCCCCTTTCTTTTTTTACCACTCCCCTTACCGCGGGCAGAAGCGTTTGGCTTTGGAGAAACAAGTGCTGGCGCAGCGTGGGTGAGCACTATAGAAGCTTGGTCTAGCCCTAGAGGATTCCTACCCCTAAATACCTCTGGCTTTCCTGGGTCAGAGTTTCAGGTGCCAGGGTAGAAGCTTTACTGGAGCTTTATTTGAGGACTATATTACCAGAGCACCTTGAGGCTCTTGTCAGATTTTGTTTCAAAACCCGGTCTCAAAACTGATGCCTGAGGGCGCGGGAATGGGGGTGAGGGTAAAGGGTCTTTAGGAGTACCCGTTCCTAATGACTACTAGTGGCTCTGACCGCTGACAGGGACTCGCAGAACAGGAGTGGCTCCCACAAAAGGAGGAACATGCTATGGCCAATCTAGTCAATATTTAGTGAAACCTTAGAGATTACTCCATAGAGGTGGATTGGGCCTACAGGCACAGAGCCAGTTTACTCTAGGAACCCTTTACCTAGAAACCAGAGCTTGTCTCTACCCTATTGTCTTCCTTTCTTCCTGTTTTGAATTGCTTCCAAACTCTCACTTCTCACCTATCCAATAGTTCAAAGACAAAATCACCCAAACAAGGAGGTAAAAAATGTAAATACAAGAACATTAGATATACACACAGGCGCCCTTGATTTTCTTTAGCGCTTTGCAAATGTTAGTTTGTACATAGGCCCTTGATTTTCCCATCTATCTTTACACAGTTTAAGCTTGCAATGGAAGCTACAGTTGAAGAAATGGTATCGTACCAGCTTCCCACAGGGCTCTAGGCCTCCATAACTCTCCACCTGGGCAAGATGTGTCTACTCCGGAAGATAGGTGGACATTTTCTCCTGGGTCTCTCTCCTGCTCTCTACAATAAAAAAATTTAAATAGCATTGTATGTAGCTTTCTACTGTGCTCAGCCAAGTATAATGAGTATATACTTACGCAGAGGAGTATTTACTTACTTCAAAAGAGAAAATTCAGTCCTAAAAGCAGGAGGGGAGAGCTTGATTCTCTTTGTTTTGCAGATGAAGCTGGGAAAAAAATCAGCCATTGGAAACTCTATGACATGGACCACCACCATGAGTTGGCATTGACTCAACAGCAACTAGTTTTTAAGTTTTATATTTTTAAAGATTATGCCATCAGCAATTATTTCATTATCAGGAAAAATGAACTACTATAATATACTAGGGGCATATACTTTATTTGAATTTTGACATTTAATCTCCTCTCTCAAATTTTAATTTCCCTCAACACTCTTTCTTTTAAATGTCAACTGATAAAATATATAACACAAAAATTGCTACTTTAGTCATTTTAAGTGTGTAATTCAGTGACATTAATTATACTCACTATGTTGTAAAACAAACGTATTTTCACCAATTCAAACAGAACTTCAGTTACCCTAAACAAATAACTTCTCATCAGCTGCCTTCAAGTAGATGAAGACTCATGGCAATCTCATGCTCCAAAGGGTTTTCAAGCTGATTTTTAAAAGTAGATAATCAGGTCTTTTTTAAGGTGCCTCTGGGTGGAATGAAACCGCCAAAATTTCAGGTAGCAGGAAACACAATAACAGCACCACGCCAAGGCTTCAAAACCTGTTGCCCTGGATTCTACCCCCACTTATTGTGAGCCTGACTCATGACACACTCTGTATGTCAGAGTAGAACTGTGCTTTACAGCATTTACTTTTCTTTTCTTGTATTTTCTATGAAAGTTTACAGAGAAAATCCGGTTCCTATCTAACACAATTTATTCAAATTACTCTGTCCCATTAGTTACAGTTTTCAAAATGTGTCAACATTATCATTATTTTCACTCTTTTCTTTTCTAACTTCCTTGCCCCTCTTTGCTTTCAGGTAAATGTTGACTATTTTGTCTTATATTGTTTAAGGAAGCATATTACTCATGGATAATATTATTTACTTTAAAGCTAATCTATTATTTGATTGAAAGATGAGCTCTAAGAGTCGTTCCCAAGTTCAGAAATACTCTTAGGGTTTATTCTAGTCACTATTAATCCAGTAAATCTGATACATTTTAGGATTTTTAGTTTTGTTCTATGTTTTCTTCTATTCTTCCAGTGAATCTGTCAAGTCCCTGGTCAGACCTGTCAGTAGTGGTCGATGGACACCATCTAGTTCTGCTGATCTCAGGCTAGAAGGGGTCATGGATTTTGTGGCCTTTAGTCCTATGGACTAGTTTCTTCTTTGAGTCTTTGATTTTCTTCATTATCTTTTGTTCCAGATATGTAGAGTAGTAGTTGTATCTTAGAAGGCCCCTTGCAAGCTTTTAAGACATGGCATTATTCATCAAACTTAAATGTTGATATTATCTTTATAAACTATGTTTTGCCAGCTAACTGAATTGTCACATGAGACTATAGTCTTTTAACCTAGTAAACCAAGCCTCCATAACTGTAACTGATATACCCGTAGGTAAACTCAAGCATCCAACATTTTTGTATTTAGTGCCTCAAATACTTTCTATTACCTAGAGACGCCAAGCCCATGATAACTACTAATTAACTTTTTCTCAGTGCATGTCCTTCTTGTATATTGTACAGTATTTGTTTTGTGTGTCCAAATTATTTCACTTAGAAATATGTTTTCAAGGTTCATCTATGTCATAGCATGTGTGGTAGTAATGTAATTTCATGTCAATTTGAAGATATATGAAAGTGTAGGGGTGGAGTTTAGCCTGTCAATCAGGTGACAGCCTGATGGTGACTCTTTTGGGCACAGCCTCCTTAGAAGGAGGACCCTGGGAATCTCACCATCTCTGTCTTCACCTTACTGCTGGTGAGCCACTCTGGGACCTGCCAGAGCCCTGTGATGCTTCTGCAGACCATTAGATCCACAAGACTTTATACCCACCAGCCTGTGATCTTCCTAAATTTTTTACCATTGCATGTGGCTGCATGAGTCTGAAGAGGGACGTAAGGACTCATATCAGATTTATGGACTTGAGTTTGACTGGGCTGGGATATTTTCCTGATATAAAATTACTTCTTGATATAAAGGTCTCTCTTACATACATATGAGTGTCACTGGATTTGTTTCTCTCATCAACCCGATCTAACACAGCATGTTTCAGAACTGTATTTTTCATTATGGCTGGAGAATATTACCTTTCATTGTCTTTTTTTTTTAAACCTTTCAATGTTTTTAAGAAGATCAAGAGACAATTGAAAAAAGTCCAATATATATAATTTTTTATTTTGTTGGGGGCCCTTACAGCTCTTATCACATCTGTACATATGTTGTCATCATCTTTTTCAAAACATTTTCTTTCTACTTGAGCCCCTGACGTCAGCTCCTCATTTTCCCCTCCCTTCCCCATGTCCCCTTGATACTTTATAAATTATTCTTATTTTTCTTTTTCATGTCTTACACCAACCACTGTCTCATTTCACCCACTTTTCTACTGTCCATCCTCCTGGGAGGAGGGCCATACATCGATCATTGTGATCGATTCCCCCTTACTCCCGCCCCCACCCCCACCCCTGCAATCCTTACCCTCCTAGTATCGCTGTTCCCCTTATTGGTCCTGAGGGGTTTATCTGTTCTGGATTCCCTATGTTGTGAGCTCTTATCAGTACTAGTATACATGTTCTGGTCTAGCCAGATTTGTAAGCTAGAATTGGGGTCATGGTAGTGGGAGGCAGGAGCATTAAAGAACTATAGGAAGGTTGTGTTTCATCGGTGCTGTGCTGCACCCTGACTAGCTCATCTCTTCCTTGTGGCCCTTCCCACAG
Source organism: Echinops telfairi (assembly GCF_000313985.2). Classification (NCBI taxonomy): domain Eukaryota; kingdom Metazoa; phylum Chordata; class Mammalia; order Afrosoricida; family Tenrecidae; genus Echinops; species Echinops telfairi. The sequence goes on along the minus strand of NW_022111323.1, from coordinate 2,572,997 downwards.
GGGGTGTACAATTGACTACTAATGGGCTTCAGGTCTACACTCTGCCCTCCTCCTCATTCCCATTGATATGCTTTTTGTTTGCTTACTTGTTTGTTTTGGGTCTTTGATGCCTGATACCTGATCCCATCAACACTTCCATGTGGGCTTTGTTGCTTCTCAGCTAGATGGCCACTGATTTATCTTCATGCCTTTAAGACCTCAGACACTATATCTTTTGATAGCTGGGCACCATCAGCTTTCTTCACCACATTTGCTTATGCACCCATTTTGTCTTCAACAATTGTGTCAGGGAAGGTGAACATCACGGAGTGCCATGTTAGTAGAACAAAGTGTTCTTGCATTGAGGGAGTACTTGCGTGGAGTCTTAATGTCATCTGCTGCCATAATACTTTATAAATAAATATATGTACATAGATCTATTCCCCTGTCATTTTATATAAATGTATTTACATATATAAATGCCTGTATTTAGACCTCTTTAAATGCCCTTTGCCTCCCAGTTCATTCCTCTATTTCCTTTTACTTTCCTCTTGTCCAATTATCATGTTGGGCCTTCATTCAGGTTTTGGTAATTCCTCTTGACTACATTGCCCTTGATTGAACCCCCCAATATTTTTAACAATTGCTTCCTCTTTCTCCTACTCTTCCTCCTCCTGTAACCTTTTCCTTTCCCCCTTTTATTCAAGTAATTAGCCAAGGCAGTCTAGTTAAGAGTAAGTTTCCTCAGCAGTTTCGAGGGGGCTTTGTTAATAAGATTCTCCCTAGTTTCATTGTCAGGAAAGTGAGAATAGGCTGACCTTTGGAAAATACTAGACATTGTCCAATTCCTGTGGGTTTCATTTCAATAGCTCTAAATTCTGTCTCTGTCTCTTCATCTCTTCTGCTGCCAACCTGGCTTCTTTCTCACCTGTACTACTGAAAACAGTCTCCTCACTTCTACTCTTACTCTCTTAGAGCTAGTCCTGCATTGAACATAGAGAAGAGTTTTTAACAGCCTTATTAAGATATATTTAATATACAATAATTTGTACACATTTAAAGTGTACAAAGTGATATTTTACATATGCATTCATCATGAAACTGTCACCTACTTAATCAAGATAATGAATATACCCATCATTCTATCAGTATGATATTTTTCAGAATTTTATATTTATAGAATCTATTTTTTGTCTAGTGTGTTCCACTCAGCATAATTCTCTTGATATCCAACGAGTTGTTATGCATAACAATAGTTCGTTCTTTATTGCTTAATAATATTCATACCATAGTTTTGCTTTTGTTTTTACTTTCTGATGGGCATTTGGATACTACTGGGACTCTATGAAGCTATTACAAACAAAGATATTATTAGCATGTATATACATGTTTTTATATGGACATATATTTCATTTCTAAGCACTTAGTAGTAGGAACTTTCTAAGTAGGTATCAAACTATCTTCTATTGTAGTTGTACCATTTACATTCTTGCCAACATGTGAGAATTCAGTTTCTCCTTGTCTTCATCAACAATTGGTATTATCAGTCACTGTGTTTAGGTGTATAATAGTATCTAATTTAGTTTGCATGTTGGGTATTGTTCATGTGTTTATTTTCCATTTGTATACATTCTTTTTGTCTCTGGGGGAACCAACAGGAGCCCTGGTGGCATAATGGCTTACACATTGAGTTGCGAACTACAAGGTTAGTGGTTTGAACTCTCCAGCCACTCCATGGGAGAAAGCTGAGACCATCTACTCTTGTAAAGATTTAAAGTCTCAGAAACACAAAGGGGACCTATAAGGTCACTATGAGTTGGAATTGATTCGATGGCAATGAGTTTTAAAATTTGAATAGCACAAACAGTTAAACACTTAACTGAAAGGTTGGTGTTTTGAATGCACACAGAAGTACCTTGTATACACCTGGTGACATACTTTTGAAAGGTCTGTGTTAGGCTGAGTTCTGTAGAAAAACAAACCAGTGACACTCACTTATACAAAAAAGAACTTTATATCAAGAAACAACTTTACATCAAGAAGTTGGCTCCACCCAGTTCAACTCAAGTCCATAGGTCTTATGCTTACCAAGGACCCTCTTCAGACTCACATAGCTGTAGGCCTATGACACCAAAAGGTGAAGTGAAAAGGAGGGTGAATCTAGGTCAGTGAGGTCAGGTAGATCCAAGGTTGGTCAGGTAGATGGCAGGGTACCTACAGCTCTCAGGAGGCAGACTCAGAGTCCCAGAGAAGTCCCAGCAAGAAGGAAGAGGAAGTGACACAGAGAGAGCAGTACCCAGAATCCCTCACTCTCATATAAAAGACCACACCCTAAGGAGGTGTCATCAAGCTACAACTTGATTCACAGGTTTGATTCCACCCCAGCTCACTCTCATTCACTCACTGCTATCGAGTGGAAGTCAACCCACAGAAACCCTATAGGACAAAGTAGAACGTCCACTGTGACTTTCCAAGACTATAACACTTTATGGGAGTAGAAATCCCCATCTTTTCCTCCTGGAAGTGTCTAGTTGACATAAAATCACCCAACTACCATAGGTCACAATTGTGGAAACTCTATTATGTACAAAAGGGGTCACCGTGAGTTGGAATTGACTTGAATTCAATTAACAACAACAATATACATTCTTTAGTGATGTATCACCCCAAGTATTTTTAAATTGAGCTGTTTATCTTCTTATTATAGCATTTTGCTATCAGTTCTTTATCAGAAATATGATTTACCAATATTTTTCTCAGTCTGTACCTCTATTGTCTCACCAGTCTCTTTGGTAGAACAAAAATTGTAAATGTTGATAAAGTCTAATATACCAATTTGTTCATTTTGGGGTTATACTTTTGGTATCAGATCTAGGAAGTATTTCTCTAACCCAAGATCACAATTGTCTCCTGCTTCATTCTAGAAGTAGTATACTTTCCAGCTTTACATATAGGCTTACGATTCATGTCCCAGTGCTTTTATAACAGAAATACCACATAAAGATGGCATTAACAAACAAATGTATTTTTTCACAGTTTAGAAGGTTAGATGTGCAAATCAGGGTGCAGACTTTCTATCAGTTCTAGAGTAAAGTCATTAATTTGTGGCATGTCTTTTATAACAGCACAAGATAACCAGAATAATCCATGTAGAGTTAAATTAATATGTGAATATCAATTCATATTTAGATGTCCTACTTTTTCCCAGCATTCTTTGTGGAAATGATTATCCTATCTCCACTTAATTGTCTTTCCACAATTATCAGTACATATGTGTTTATATAAAGGAATCTTTCTGATAGTATCATTTCCCTAGTTAAATCTTCTCATTGGCTTCTGATTGTTCTTATTATAAAAGCCCAAATCTTTAATCAGTCCTATATTATCTGTCTTTTCTTTACCTCTTTGACTTCATATCATACAAAATTTTCTCTTGCTCTACTCATTGTGGCCTTTATTCAGGTCTTCAAATGACTTATAGCTCTTCTTGTTTTTGTTATGTTGTTCACTCTACCTGAAATACAATCTTCTCCCCATTCACATAGGTAAGACTTAGTCCTCTTACCACTTTAAGTAAGCCTATTTGGGTTTCCTCGGCAAGCTCAGATTCCCTCTTTTAATATACTTTAAAAATAATTGAACATATAATTCACAGATCATACAATTTTATCATTTAGTCATATTAAGATTTGCACAATCATCACCATTATCATTTTCAGAACATTTTCTTCTCATATTCGTTGCTAGTTCCCCATTTCCACCCCATTCTCCTCTGCTATACCCCTATCAAGCTACTTTCTCTATAAGATATACTTATGCTGGGTTTCATAAACAGAAAATCAAACAAAGCAAAACATAATAATATAAAATCATACAAAGCAAGCAAACAAACAAACAAAAACCAACAATAGTGACTAGACAAAACATAGTAAAATCTCAATCAAAAAGAAAGGAGAAAATATTAAAAAGCAGAGCAACTTTAAAATGGATCAAGATGGAGATCAAATGACAGGGTATTACATTTTAACCTAATCACACCTGGCATAATCAACATTACATTGTTCTCTGTATGATAGCAAGACTGTTCACATTCCTCAACTATGATCAAAGGGGATTCACCAGAAACTTAATCTATGCGAGGACTCTGCAAATGGATTTTGGGGTTTCCCTGTTATCCATAACCTTCTACAAACTGTGGGTTCACAATTTAAGCTCTGATCCCATTCTCTCCTTCACATTTGGGTTTTATTATTTACAATTCATGGATCACACATGCTGGTGTGCTTCTTCCATGTGGATTTGGTTGACCCCTCCCTTAGATGGTTGCTTGTTTGAAGGCAAATGTTTAAGACCCCAGGTGCTATTCCTTCTGATAGCTGGAACCATCTAGTTTCTACACCACACTTTGCTATAGCACCCAAATCTTCAGTGATTTCTTCCTGAAGTCAAGCATTGAGTAGGGCCATGTCATAAGAAATGTTTGTTCTTGGACTGGAGATAAAATTAAGTGTTAGCCCCCAAACCATTCATTTAATTACGGTTTCTGTGTCTCTGGTTCATTTTAGAGACATCACTATCATATTATGATAGCGAACATTACCAATCATTCTTCAGTAGCATAAGGCAATTCTATTGAAAATGTACTAAATTTAGCCAATTGTATAGGATTTTTAACAGTGTTGAGAAAAGAAAATTATAGTCCACCATCAGAGCTGCAATGCATGAATTATTGACATATAAAGATTAAACTCTTAAGTGCCTGGACACTATTTACACAAATAATGTGTGTGGGTTACAGGGCAAATTTTTCAAAAACACTCTTTAACAAAGGCAGAACCATGCCTACATGATTAATATATGTCTCTAACTTACTCCCTGACTGCCCTCTTTCAGGCTATCTTCAACAGAATTAAAATTGGAGGGGTGTTTCTGAAAAATACAACTCATAATCTTCCATTACCTACCCAGTGGTTTTAAACCCAAATACATTCGAAATAACAAACATTAGCGAAGAGAGGGTAATATTGTAGAGATAAAAGGTCTGTGGTCAACTAGACAGAAGCTGTCCTATCTAAAGAGGGCAGGCACCACTCAGATCCAACTCATCGCCAAACAGGAATGTGGTTTCAATGTCTCAGATGTTCCATTAATTTCAAGAACAGCAGCATTCCTGATTTTCATATGAAATCTCCTGATCTCTTTTTATGCTGGCAACTAATTTAATTGATTTTAAAACATCATGTAAGTTAATCCTCTGTGGACCAAATAAAACATATCTGTAGACAGGAATCAGTTTGCAGGCTGCCACTCTACAATATTTGGCTTTCAGATTAAAGTCCAAGTTATCAGGCCTATCCTAGTCCATCACAGTTAAATCCAAACCCTTCTCCCACCTACCTATTTCTCTTGTCTCATATCTACCTTCTTCTCAGTCACATCAGACTTTTTGAGCTGGTCTTAATATACCTTTCACTATCAGGCCTGCCTACTTTTTTTTAAAGGCCTGCCTACTTTGTGGTCATGCTGTTCCCTTTTGTTTTAATGTTATACCCTCTATTTCCTCATGGCCAAGACACTGCACAAATATTGAGCTTTCTGGAAAACATTCCTGGGTTTATTCATTATAATTATTATTTTTTAATCTTCCTCATGTATTCATTTGTTATTTATTCAACAAATGTGTGGAACTCCTACTGTGTGCCAGATATTCTGCTAGACTGTGGGGCTAATAGCTTTAAATAGCTCATAGAACTAAACTATCAATATTAAATGTTAAATGCAAGCATATAAAAATGATATGAGAAAAACAAAGACTTCTTCATACTTCTGCTATTTGACTGCTAACAATTATAATTCACTAGCAATTCATTGTTATATACTGTTTTATAATTATTTACATTTGTATTAAAAAGTCTCACTCAAAAAATTTACTACCATCGAATTGATTTCAAACTGCCCCTATGGATTTTGGAGTCTAACTCTTTAAGGGAGTAAAAGCCTTGTCTAGTTGTCTCAAACTGTCCACTCTGCAGTTATCAGCCAACATGTAATGTACTAGGCAACCAGAGATTCTCTCTAAGAAACCTAGTGAGCAAAACTTACCCCCATTTCATAGAGGGATAAACTTACATTCAGAAAATTTAAGTGATTTGTCCAAGGAGAACTACTACTATGAACTCTAAGTGTTCTACTACAAAGTGGTTTATCTCTTGTCACTATAGTTTAGCTATGTCTTTGATCCCAACGTATGGTAAAGTGACCTGTGTATTCCTAATATGTTCACCAAGTATTAGGCAAGCTAATAGGTACAACTGAAATTTTGGTATAGCAAAGTATTTCATAACAACTTTATAGTTTAATATAATGAGAATAAAAGCTGTTTTCCACTTATAATTATGTGCTTTGTTATCTCTATCTAATCAATTAACCATTCTTAGTCTCATTTTACTTATTTTTAACATAGAGATAGTAATTTCAATGTAGTCAATTTATTGTGAAAACCGAATAAAATGAAGAAACAAAAGAAATATATAAGACTTATTATAATTATTGTTTGTCCACGATCTTTTTTCTATCTATATAGGTATAATAAATTATATGTATAAGTATTACAAATTATATGTGTATAATTTGGATATTTGCACCAAATAATAAGGTAAGGTAGTAAGTACAGTTTAATATGTATAATATGTAATCCTTGCAACAGTATCCCAAGCGAATAGTTACTATATTTCCCATTTTAAAGAAAATGATAATGAGGTAGACCTAGAGTTGGAGATTGGTCTGTTTGATAGAAAACAAAATGTTATATTGCTTCTTAGGCATTAGGCAACAGTTAATTATTGGTATTATCTGTATGGCACTATTTATTTTTCAAAAGGTTTAAGGATATTTGACCCTAAGTTCAGATGCTAGTGATAACATTTGGGGTTCAAAGTTTAAATTTCACATTTAAAAGTTTCAAAACATGAAAAGCAGAGGTCAACAGTAGGGAAGCATTTTAAAAAGACCCCTCTCTCTACCTCCCCCCATCTCATTCTCTGCTTTGCTACTCCAGAACAGTCACTGGCAACATCCTTGCCTCAAAGCAGATGTTTTAAGATGGTGACATAAAGGGAGTCTTGACTCATATTCATTTCAATTCCACGAGGTATAAAGGAGGGAATAAATAGCTGCCAAATGGGAAAATAACCAACAATCTGAGATATTATGTCACTCATGGGCCTTTAAGAATAGAGTGCTCTGGAAAAATCAGTCAATGCCAAAGATCCCATTGAAACTACTGCTCTCTTTTACTGTACAGTTTATAGTAATGTTCAAAGCTAGGAGAAGTGAGCCACTGAATAACTACCATCAAGTCCATATAATTTCTCTGGATTAGCATAAAAGAGAGTGCCTTCAGCCCTGTCTTCATGGCATCTCAGCAATTTGTACCCTGACAACAGTAGTACCACCTGACCTTTGCATATGACACTGAAGTTCAGAATGAATATGTGCATAAAATACTTCATACCAGCTTTCAAAGCAACTTTTACAATTAAGCAGAGCATGCTGCATTAGTTCTATTACACAAAGGATGCTGAGCCACTGAAAACTGAAGTGACATGGTCAGGATCATCCAGTTATTTGGGTGCAAAAAAATATGGGACCTTTGTCATAATTCTTCATTGCATGCCAAATTTTTAATGTCCAACACCCTACAAGATATTTTCTCCATTTCCAGAAACACACCTCATCTGTAGCTAATTGAAGTCTTTGGTTAAAGTGGGTCTCGTTCTATCTTGCAATTGGCTCAAATTCTCTGGAAACAAGTTTCCTGGCAGCAGATTCTGGGTATGGGTGACAATGCAGTCATATGGGTTTAACGCCGAGGCTGTGTTAGAGGTAGAGTGTTAAAGGTGGAGTCCTACAATCCTTTACTGCCTTCCTCCACATATCTCAACTCAAAGAAGTATGACAACTTGCAAGCCCAAAATTCCATTTGGACTCAGACTCAAGACAGTTAGCTACTTATAATATCATGAATCAATCTGTGAACATCAAAACTTTCTTTACTTTTTCACTTAGTAAATTGGTGAAAGGGAGCGGCATTTCATGTCTTAGAAAGTGCCTTCAGCCCTTCCTAGCATTACTAGGAAGAATTCTTAAACTTTACCTAATGAATCACAAATAACTTTCTAAAATTTGTCAGTTGACCTGTTACTTTAGAGATATATGATTCAAGCTTGTGTGTACTGGAATTGTCAATTATGATTGAAGCAATGGAGAAAAGTAAGTAGTGTTTTTCTACAGATAAAATTCCAATTGAATTGCATAGTACACTAATTCTAATTGTTTTCCTTCCCTACCCAACTTAAATAAGGACCAAAACAGATTTAAATACAATGGTAAAATCATCAATAAACCCTAAGTCTTCTATCAAAACATTACCATTCTTTAGTCATTTGCTTCCCAATGCTGGCCAAAATGCAACTGCATGTGTAACATCAGTGTCCGGAAAAAATGTCTGCAAAGTTGTTAAAAGCAGCACCTGTCACAGATAGCAAACCAGGACAGGAATGTGGGCACAAAATGAATACAGTACTGAAAGTACATTTGGATTGCATGATCAGATTGAAACTAGAGGGCTTCATTTAGGAATAACTAGGTTATGGTTTCAGGAAAAAGATGGCCCTTTCTACTCCCCTCAAGAGTTACAGTCTCAGAAACTAATAAGGGGTACCCCTTCCCTGTTCTCTAGGGCCACTATGAGTTAGCATTGACTTGATGGCAGTGAGTAAGGTTACAGAGCCCATTACAGAGCCCAACAACAGTTTTTTTTCTTGGTGCCAGTTTTTAGGTTTGTTGCTGAGGTAATTTGGGGTACTGATTTTTTAAATTGCATTGAATAGACAGCATCTGCTTTAATTTCTTAGATATGATAATCCACTATTATCATCCTAGTTTTAAATATCAGAAGAAGTCAGACCCACAAATTACATGATTGGGCCAAAAAGATAAGAGATATGAAAAAGAATGGGATATTAAGGGACTTCCAAACGAAGCTGTATATGGATCCACAGTTGGTTACACATTGGGCTGACAATCATACCAAACAATTAGCCATTCTGCAACCTTTAAAACATTTAAAAGTTTGGAAACATAGAAGGACAGCTCTTCTCTATCCTATAGGGTCACCAGGAGTTAGAATCAATTAGATAGAGAGAGTTTTTTCTGTTTGGTCTGGGAGGCTGTGCAATGTATACAGAAACCACAAGTTAGATACTGCAAAGTGAGAACACTGCTTGAAAAAAGTGGCAAATAAAAAAGGAAGTTGACCACATATGGAAGGTGTAAGGGCAATTTAGAGTGTGGAAAATGTAAGACTTTATCGAAATTTTCATAAATATTTTGAAGATCTAAATATTTATTTTTCCAATTATGCAGTTAACATTTCAGAACATATTTTAATACACAGAACTCAATGGATAATTAATGTTAACTCTTGCAGAAGTGAGATTGACTCCAAGCTCCATATAAGAAACATTAAAATGATCTTTTAAGAACTTGGGTGCACAGATGCAGAAGTTGTGCCATCTTATAACAAGACTGGAACATTTTAATAAGGGAGTTTGAACTCTCACAAATCCATTTTGGGTTTCAGAACATTTAAATCTCTATTTATTGTTCCAAACTTACTATGAGCCAGTCAATTGTGACTTATAGTGACCCTATAGGGCAGAGTGGAACTTCTGTGGGTTTCTGAAGTTGTAAATCTTTATGGGGGCAGAAAGCCTCATCTTTCTCTTGTAGATTGGTTGGTGAGCTCAAATAGCTGACCTTGTAGTTAGCAGTCAAGCACATCACTCATTACACCATCAGGGGGTCCTTATTTTACAGTAACTCTTATTAAGAAAATGAATTGGAACTGCCTGCTATTCAGTTTCTACTAAAGGTGAAGTGATACTTGGGGAATGTTCCAAGTTCATGTAATTTGCCCTGTTTAAATAGATTTTGGATCAAAATATACCGTGTAAATTATAATTAACCTGAGTATATAATACAATACAAACTACATTAAATAAAGCCAGTGTGCACTTCCTCTATCTCAGGCTCACTAACATTCCATTAAAATATCCAGATTTTAATGAGTGAGAAGAGTGAATAGTTGTATATGATATATATTCAGAATCTCGATAACTAGAGCTGATAGGCAAAAACTGAAATCTATAGGACAAATATACACAGAAACAAGTCTAACATTTGAGGCCCCAACATGTAAATTGGCTAGGGTTACTTATCACCAAAGCCTATATAACTAATTATAATAGCAGCAAACATTTATTTTCATTTATTTCATTTACATTTCATATAAATACATGTACATGAAACTGTAAAAGAATGTGCTTGTCATTCTTTTAAGAACCTCACACGAACTAATTTTAATACAAAGAGCTCTTGCTCTATGCTCAACCATTTTTATGCTTTATGTAAATTAATTCATTTAATCCTCACAAAACAATCCCGTGAGAAATGGGATACTATTATTACTCTAATTTTGCAGATGAAAGAAGATCAACTCAAAGAATACAGTATTTTGCTCAAGATTATACAGAAATTAAGGTGTAGAGTCAAGATTAGGACCCATGCTGCCTAGCTCTAGAACCCTAAGTGATGTACTAAATGATATTGCACACCATCTGGATGGCCTTTTTCTTGTTGTCAAATTCACAAAAGGCACAATCCTTTCTCAGCACTATGCTTGCCCTTAATAAGTTCACAATGTAAAGAGAAGGATCAAGCTCATCATTTTCAACCTTGGTAAATTTAGGTTTAAAAAATCAGAACAATTGGCACACATTCAGCATTTTAGAGTTTTCAAAGTTGTTTTTTCCCCATCTCATCCCTGCAACAACTTAATTAGTTGATCAGAGAAGTTTTTTGTATTCCTGTGTCACAGATGAGGAAACTGAGGTTGAATGTTTAAATAACTTGCTAAGGCAACACAAATTTGAATGTGATAGATTTGAAAACATTTTCTGACTCTTAAATACTGTATGCCATGTTGCATGAAATGAACATCATGAGGCCCTTTGGCTCAGACTGGCATGTTGGCATGCCATAGGAGTGACTTTGAGCCTATAAATGTTGTCACTCAGGCTGTTAATGAAAACATTTTGGTTTGTTTAATCTGCTATTTCTGTCTGTGGGATTCAGTTGTAAAAAGTCAAGGTCCTACCTTGCTTGAGGAAATAGAGTTAATGAATAATCTAAAATTATTCCACATTAATATATGTTGTATCTCAGATTTTGACCCTAAATATGTCTTGGCCTTACTTTGTGCCTCAGTTCTTATAGGTATCTTAGCCAGGCAAATGGCACCTGGCCTACAAATTCTGTCATGAAAAAGAAATCAAATGGGAACCAATAATTATAGAAATAAAAGAGAAAAGTATTTCACAATAGCAGGATTATGTGAATATAAAAATTCACTAATCTGTTGGTTTTTATAAGAATGAGGGTTTACTAGTTAGGCATCTTTGGGTTGCAAGCAATAGAAGTCCACTCAACTTCAGTTAGGCAAAAAGGAGAAATTTAATAATTTATCCCACAGAGCTATTTATAATTAAGTCTACATAGATGTCTTATAAAACCAGAATTCTGCTGGGCATCAGAAAAAATTAGAACAAGAGGCTCAATGCTGTCAGGATTCTCTATAGTCTCTGCTTTTCTTGTCATGTGTGTTCCATCTCCTCTCCCCACAGACTACTTTTTCCATTCTAAGTCCATGTGGGAAAAGTAGATATTGATAACATCTCTATAATTCAAGTTGGTATAAATGTCCATGGAACTATTCTGATTATAATAGGTTGCTAGATTATGGGCAAAGTGGGCTGTCTCCCAATGCCTGCGTAAGGCCATAACAGAGGAATCGCAGGGAGATCAGGCACACTAATTGGACACCTATGGGAAAATCCAGAACGGGGCATATGCAGACTAGGACCCCTAAGCACAAGTGGTACCAAACCTAGCCACAACCTAGGCCCATGACATCACAAAGGTGTGTTTAAACTCAGCCACTAAGATCGGTCATTGCCCTCAACCATGCCTTCCCCAGCCAGGATTCCCTAGTTACGCTCCTATGGGTTTCAGCCTACCTATTCCTGCACTCTTTCCATGTGTTTTTTCATGCCCAGCCTCTGTGAACCCAACATGCAGAAATAGTGTGTTCCTCTTTGAGACTGTAACACCTGAACCTTTCCCTTTAACCAACAAAAACTCACTGGATTACAAAAGTGCTTCTGTTGCATGAATCCTTTCAGCACCATGGAGCAAAGAACCAAGGTAACCCAATCCATGAACCTAACCAGGGAGCAATATCACATTATACAAATAGCGGGAACATTTTATAATGGAAGGTGGTCTCTTCTGAAAAAAAAAAAAGGCAGTTCCCCTCAAATTGAGTTTAAGGTAAGGCTATCAAATTCTTCTACAGAGACACAGAATAAAATTTTGCTAATTAATGGAATCCAAGGATCTTACTGGTGAAATCTGGAGATGGGTTTCTCTGCATGTGCCAGTAGATCTGTGCCCTTTCCAACCTATAACATTTGCTAGTAAAAGCTCTCTTATTGAGTCTAATAAATAGGCTATCAAGAGACATTTGGCTACTACTTCTCCATCCTCTTCCTTTCCAGAAAACTAGGTGAATGAGAGGGAGAAATATTTTAGCTCTAAATTTTTGTGTGTCTAGTATTGTTAAGTCTCCTATAGCTGGTTCAGTTTTCATCTATCTAATATGATTTCAGAGGAACATGAGCTTTGTTGACATGCCATGTAATTCTACCATTAGTGCTTTGTTTCCTTATGTTAAGACTAAAATCTCAAGCCAATACTCATTTCCTTGGAAGTAGCAATCCATGAAGTCTTTTCAGCCATTGAGAAATCAGTGTGAATGAGTTGCGCAGATCCTATCCTATTTGAGAAGCCATTGGGGAAATGCCCTTTTCTGGCTTGGTAGGAAAAAAGGCAAAATGATGTAATATAAGAAAATACCAGAGGCCCCAAAGATAAAGGCTGTCTCCTCAACATTATAGTCACTGTCTCTGGCTGTTAAGACTGCCTGGGTACCTCTAGGCCATTGATATAAATGGCACTTTCATATTCACTACAGATACTACTGTCAGGCTCCTGTGTCAGGATTCTGTGATAAGATGCTCTCTGACATTTACAAGTAACAAACCACTCATTTTAGCCCCCTATTGCTATCAAAAAGGAACACAACTAATAATAATTTTATCCATATAGTAATTTACAGTGCATGATATTGCTTCTATTTACGTGATCTATTCTGATTCTCCAAACTTCCCTGTAAATATGTTGAGTAAGGACAATTATTCCATTAGGCAAACTGAGGCTCAATAAGATTATGCATTACAGACACACAAATACATGTCAAAATATGGTGTATTTTGACAGTATATATTTTTAAATGTCTCTATTTCCTTAAAAAAATCTTGTTTATTTTGTTTATTTGGTCACTGCTGTATCTCCAGGCCCTAACACTGGTCCTGACATTTAACAGGACTCAATCACAATTACTTCAATGAATGCATGGATGAATGTCCTTCAACAGGGTTTTAGAGTTTCTTCCTCTCAAACTTGTGCTCTAAAATACCTGGGAAAGAGACAAGAACTGGTATTTCAGGTATACCTCAAACCCTACACATGCATAGCTTATTTAATCCTCATGAAAACTCTGCAAAGTAGAGATTATTCTTTCTCTTTGGGATCCACATACATGTAAATTCTCACAGCTGGGAAAGTGACAGAGCTTGGATATGAACGTCATGGCTGCCCTAATGTAGAATTGCAATATCAGTATTCTACATTTCCCAGTGTCAGAATGAGAGGAAATGAGTTTATTATGCAAGTCACCAAAGGTTTAAATCGCTACCAAAAGCGAAAGAAAATCATTAATATGGCTTAACTCATTTAACGCACTTTATTTTACCTTAATAAAATTCACCTTTTCCAAGGTCTATTGCCTCCAAGAAGCTTTCTCTAAGTATGAAGGGTTAATAGTGTCTGAAACCACTTACCTGCCAGTCTGGCTTTCCTGAATTTCCAATAAGCTCACACCAATATAAGTCAACATAATTTTAATTTTTTTTAGTTTTCAAAGCTTTTCTGGACAAGTATTATGTCTTTGACCGATATAAATGGCTACTATTCATAAATTAAATCATTGATAACTAAACCAACCAATTTATACTAAGGTTGGCAGGTCAAACTCCTTCAGCCGCTCTACAGGAGAGAAACCTGGGGATCTGCTTTACAGCCAAGGACATTCTAAAGGGCAGTTCTACTCTGTCACATGGGGTCGCTATGAGTTAAAACCGATTCAATTGCACCCAAAACCAACAACAGAATAGTAATAACAAAATACCTTTAATTACTTCTATGTGTATTGTACTTTGACGTTTACAAAGTACTGTCACTTCCGGAAATTCATTTTAGGGTTTTGATTTCCCATTCTCATACCTCTTTATCACCTTCATTCAATCCTCAAAGCCAGCTGTTTTCACTTATCACATTTTTGGTCAAAAGTGTGTATGTCACTGTTAGTTCAAACCAATAATGCCAAAACTGATTTTACAATAACCTGGGAAACTTTTGTTCACATTATTTCCTCTCCTAAAAATGCCCTTATTTCTTCTTCCTGTTCTCTTGATCAAATTGTCATTTATCTTCCAAATATCATATCATAGCTCACCTTTAGTGTGAAAATGTCTGAGACCACTTCAGCTCACTGTGCTCTTTTCTTCCTCAGAAGGCCTGGAACATTTGTGACACTTAATTGGCACTTAACATATTATTAGTTTTTAAAATATATGTATCCTTCATACCAACCAACAGTTGACATCCAAATAAGTGGGGTTTTTTTAAAGTGGGGTTTTAAAAAACATTTTAAAATTACATTACCATTAAATTTTCCCAAATATGAAAATAAAATTGCTGGTGATTAATAAGGTATTGAAAACTTACTCTAGACCAGTGGTTCTCAACCTTCCTAATGCCATGACCCTTTAATACAGTTCCTCATGTTGTGGCGATCCCCAACCATAAAATTATTTTTATTGCTACTTCATAACTATAATTTTGCTACTATTATGAATTAGGTGACCCCTGTGAAAGGGTCGTTTGACACCCCCCCCAAAGGGTCATGAACCACAGGTTGAGAACCGCTCCTCTAGACAAATAGAACATATCTGATAGTAAAAGTATGTTTGTGCTATGATGCTTAACAGATTTTAGCAGAGTGTACAAACTAAGATAGACTAGAAATAAAGTCCTGGAGGTTCAAACCTACCAAGGGTTTATAGGAGAAAAATGTACAGCCTTGAAAATCCTATGGGACAGTCCTACTTTATCACTATGAGTTTTAATTTACCTGATACTAGCAGGTGGTAGAATTTATTTTTAAAAGCTCAGACAATGAAAACCCTATGGATAACAAATGTCTGATCCCATTGTGTGTGAAGTCACCATGAGTAGAAGGTGATTCTATGGTTACTTATAACAACAGGGAGAACATGTGCTATAGAATAATAGGCCTAAGTTGGAGCTTTACATCAGTTGTTCTTTTAGCTGTGTGAACTTGAATAAGTCCTTTTACCACCCTAAATTGTTTTTTTGAAGGTTGCTTAAGATGGTGTGGGTGGAACACTGAGTGTGAACTGGTAACCCTGGTTTCAGAACAGAGTATGTAAAAGAGGACTGAGAAAGAATTGGCCGGATAGGATAGGAACCGGTTATGCAGGATCTTTTAGGAATTTGGGTAGAATGATATGCAATTGATATGAGAAGACAGGAAGTTATTATATATTTTTTGATCTGTGGAGTAATGCCATGTAAAAATTGGAAGATGCAGAAAACTTAGTGTCAATGAGACCAGTTAAACAAATCTTAATTTAGACCAGACCTAAGGTTCTTATACCTCCATGAAATCACACTATCAGTGCTCATAGGGAACTCTGTTGGCTCTTGATCTAACGTCAAGGCCAATGGTTCAAAACTACCAGTCACTATGAAGGAGAAAAATGATGTTGTCCATTCTCAGAAAGGTTTACAGTCTTGGAAACCTTATATAGGGTTGCTGCATTGGAAACTGCTCACTGAGAGTGGATTTTTTTTTTTGCGTGTGTGTGTGTGTGTGTGTGTGTGTGTGTGTGTTTGGTTTTATCAATATGCATGGAAGCAGTGGCCCAGACATCAAACAATGGATTGCTCATCTGCTGTTCAAGACCTCTTTAAAGTATTAAAGAACAAATATGTCACTTGAAAGATACAGGTGTACCTGACCCAGGCATAATATTTTTAATTGCTTCATATGCATTTGAAAGCTGAGCAATGAGTAAGGAAGACCTGAGGAGTTTTTATGGATTTGAGTTATGGTATTGGCAATGAATATTGAAAGTCTTATGGACTGCTAGAAGAAAAAAGAAACCTGTCTTAGAGAAAGTACAGCCAGAATGTTCCTTAGAAATGAGGATTATAAGGCCTTTCATTATGCTTTGGGATTGTTATAAGAAGTGACCATTTCCTAGAAAAAGACATCATGCTTGGTAAAGGGCAAGGCACAGCGGCAATAATGGGCTCGAATAAAGAATTGTAAGGATGGCACAGGACAAGACAGTGTTTTATTCTGTTGTTCATAGGGTTGCTATGAATCAAAGACACTCCATGGCACCTAATAACAACAACATATCATACTATATTCTAGTTGCTGGTCACCTAAAAGGGATATGAAATTAACTTGTTTCTGGAGTCTATCGTTTCCTCAGTAGCAGCATAAAGTATCATAGTATAATGGGGCATCTTAGTGTAGTGCTAGGAATATCCATTTTGTAATCAAGTAGTAGTATTTGTTGTTGTTGTTGTTAAGTGGCAGTGAGTCAGTTCAGAACCATAGCAACCATGTACACAACAGAACGAAACATTGCCCAGTCCTGTGCCACCCTGAAAATTGTTCCTGTGCATGAACCCACTTTTTCAGACACTGTGTCAATCCATCTTCTTGAGGGCTTCCCTCTTTTTCAATGTGCCTATACTTTACCAAGCATGATGACCTTCTCCAGGGATATGTTCAAAGTATGTAAAATGAAGTCTCACCATCCTCGCCTCCAAGTAGAACTTTGGCTACACTTCAAGTAGACTTGGACTCAAATGCCAATTGCTCCTTTATAGTTGTGAAATGGTGATTTTCACAACTTCTCTGAATCTAATTTGTAAAACTGAGGAAAATATTATCTTTATGGAACAAAAAAATGTTTACTAATTTAATATGTGCCTGACTCCATGCTACGTGCTGGCGGTACAATGGAAGTATACAGGTTATGGTAAAAGAAATGTTTTGCCCTCAAGTCTATTGTGACTCATGTGTTATGTTGAACTCATGGTGAGCTCTATGGTGAACTCATGTGTTACAGATGGCGGGTAGTTGGCCCACTGAGATAAGTTAAACCCTTTAATTTTCCCAGTCAGTGTTTTGTCCATTCAACTCTCCTACCTGTGATTTTCAGAACTCCAGGTTTATACTTCTTTTCAGCTTATTTTGGATCTTTGTTGCAGAGGGTGGATATAGAGCATCTGTCTAGGCTGCTTGCCTATAATCTTAAGGGAAACAGATTTCCATGCCTATCTTTGCCATATAGCTGGGTGAATTCAACTTTAGGTTAGTAATGGAGCACAAACAAGCTGACTGAAATTAAACACACACACACACACACACACACACACACAAATCTCATCATTTCTGTGTCTTAACAAATTTAACATTTTCTCACCTCAGAGTTCAATATAGGTAAAAGAGCCAACCTCTACAGAGTTTTCCAGGCATTCAGAAGCCATCACCTATGCCATGATTCTCAACTTTGGCTACTAAGGAAATAGCATGGAGGCCATGTGTATCCTCCTCTAACTTCACAAGGGGGAAAGAGAGAAGAATCAACAGCCCAAGGTCGATTTCTATGAGGCAGAGGTCAGACATGCCCTCATCCTCCAAACTTATTTGCCTTATTCTAACACCAACCTTGTTTCCTGCAACATTCTACTCCTTTATTGGATTGGATAGTCTATTGTAATGGCCACAGAGAACTTATAGACACAATTCATGATTATGGGGCTTATGAGGGAAGTTAACAAGTTACATACAAGTCAAGATAAAAATTATTGAGGATAGAGGTCTTTCATATGCAGCACCTCTTCTCAGCCATTCCCATAACCAAGTCTCTCTCTTGTCACCCTCTGCCATATGACCCTTCATGCAGACACAAGTGTTAGCTCCCTTTGTGCTGATGAATGCCCAAAGGGCATGCCACTTTGCAAGCCAGGTTCTGGCTAAAATGAACTTAACTTTATTCCTGTAGGCTAGGAACCTGTTGCTCTGTATCATGCTCTCAGGACTGCTGTCTCTGTTGTTTTTACTACTGCTGCTTCACTGCACTGAGATTTTCAATGCATTCTGCAACTTCTTTCTCAATGGTAGCGAGAGTCTCTGGTAAAACTGACCAATCACTATATTAGAATTCCCTACATCTTATTTTCATGCTCCCATCCAGTTAATTGGTGGGGAATTACAAAGACTATGGTTTAAAGAGTCATATGAAATAATTTTATTTCACCACAGATACCTACCTACACGTTAGAATCTCCTAGGAAGGTTAAAAAATACCTAATATCTGGGTACACACTGCCATAGGTATAACTGATCTAGGGTGCAATAGAGCTTGCACAATGTTTTTTTTAAGTCCCCAGGGTTATTCAAACATGGTATCATATTTGAGAACTACTATTTTAGATCTGAAAAGCCTCGGCTCCCAAACAGGAGAAATACAAAGAGAAGATAAGTAAGCACAAAGAGAGGCTATATAAACACACTTTTTAACTGTTTCACCTAGACGTGGCACACACCACTTTTGTTCATATTCCTTTGGTAATAACTGTTCATTTGGCCCCAATGAGATGCGAAGAGAGCTGAGAAATATAATATCAGATTGGGCAGTCACTTAATCATGCCTACCTATGCAAAATTGTAACTATGATAAGAGACGCAAAGATACCAGTGGTTTAATTATGTAAGAAGTAGACTTGACCTGGATGGTGAGGTGAGGGAACGATTTCTTCATAAAGAGATTAAACTGAGATAGGAAGCATGTGTAGAGCTAGGGAAAGAGAGGGGTGAGTAGAATTATCCAATCAGAAAGACTAGCATACACAAAGGCCATGAGGCTTTCTAGAATTCACTTACTATAAGGATAAATTAAGACAATTTATACAGAAGGATTTTAAAACAGTAAAGCATTATACAAATGCTATCATTTCTAATCATATTTATTATTTCTTTTTATACTCTCCTAGAATTCAGCCACTCATTTATCTGGGCTCAGTCAACTCATCATTTTCTAACTTTACAAGGATACATGGTCTAGGATTTTAGAATTCTAAAAGTTCTATGAGTTAGAAAAGAACTTGGGCTATGTTTACACATTTAATGAAAAATGAAAATTAAGTACTAACTGACACATTCTACTAGCCATCGTTTTGTAGATGTTGTAAAGTTTTCCCTCTATGCTGCCAGAAAGCTAGGAAAAGTCCTGTTAGTATGCTTAATTCATTGTTATTTTTTTTTCTTACTTGGCTTGTGCTGTTGTAACTTTGAGTTCATAGTTAATTCAGGAAACCACTATTTTTTTCTAGATTGTAAAATATTAGACAGCAGATAAATTTGGGTATGAAAGCTGAAAATGAATAAACATATTTCTTATAGAGTTTAACTTAGAACAGTTTACCACGCAAAGGCAAGTCAATAAAATTCAAATGCCCTGTGGACTTTTCACTACCCTATGCTTTGGATACTTGGATGAGTAAATCCTATTTTGCTTCCCATACCAGTCAAGATTGATTATCTATTCATCCATTTGCAGGTCTTTTATTGCTAGGTTGTGTAACTGTACAATGTGTGAATTCATGATAGAATTTACCTCAGTTGCCTTTAACTCTTGTACTCCTCCCAGTGTCTTCCATTTATCATCTTTTGCTTAGTGCTCTCTTATTATATATTTCTTTCCCATTCAATCAACCTAGATACTCTGTGTGTGTCCTCTAGCAGTTATCTACTCCTGGTAACCATCAAATAATGTTTTTTTGTGTGTGAAAAACGTATCTTGAGATTTTACAATGGTGGTCTCATACAATATGTGTCCTTTTGTGATTGAGTTATTTCCTTGGCATAATATCCTCTAGGTTCATTCACGTTATGAGCTGTTTCTCAGATTGACCATTTTTTAAATGTTGTTTGATATTACATCGTGTGTATGTATCTTTATTTAACCATTATTCTGTTGAGCATTTAGATTGTGTGTGTACATGTGTGTGTGTGTGTGTGTATAATATCACCACCAGTAGTCTCTCAGTTTGTCATACTGTTGTGGATTATGTGTTGCTGTAATGCTGGAAGCTATGTGAATGGTATTTCAACTGCTCAAAGTGAATAATAGGTTTCAGCACAGCTTTGAGAGTAAGAAAAGATAACAAAGACCCAGCTCCCCATTTCAGAGAAAGAAGCCACTGAAACCCTTATGCATAGCTTTGAAACATTGTCAAATACTGAAAGTCTAAACAAAGGAAACAGAATCTTGTCGGAGATACTGCTGGCAGATGGGCCCCTCAAGTCTGAGGGCACTCAAAATGTGACTGATGAGGAGATAGATGGCTTCATGGAGGGAAATCTACCACGGTGATTTGAGGTGGGTATAGCCTGTGGAAATGGAACCTTCAGAGTCTTTATTTACTGATGGAGCATGACTTAAGGTAAAGAGAAACAGCTGCTAAAATCTTCTCTAATGATAAGAACTTGGAATGTGTAAATGTATGAATTTAGGAAAATTTGAGTGGTCAAAAACAAAATGGCATTAGTGAGCTGAATTGATGACAACAAATGTACAAATGTGCTTGACACAATGGATGTATGTATGGATTTTTATGAGTTGTACGAGTCCCCAATAAAATGATTTTTAGAAATATCTAGAGAAAAGCATCATGTTTTGTAAATTGGAGGGATGGTGAAAAAGAGGAAGACCTTCTATTAGATGAATGGACATAGTGGCTGTGTCAATGAATGGGCTCAGGCACAGGAACAATTGTGAAGATCGTGCAGGACTAAGCAGTGTTTCATTCTGTTGTGCATAGGAGCACTATGGTTCAGAGCTGACTGACTCAATGGCACCCAACAGCAACAACATTGGTGGCACAACTCTTCTTTCTCTAAGCTATATACTAAGTACTAGGATATCTAGGTCATATGCTACTTCTATTTTCAATTTTAACAAATACTCTATACTGTTTTCCAAAATAGTCCCATTTTTCATTACACTCAGAGCAGTATATGAGGATTCCCATCTCTTCATAGCATCTCCAGCATTGGTTGTTTTGTTGTTTTCTTCTGCTTCTTCTTCTTCTTCTTCTTCTTCTTCTTCTTCTTCTTCTTCACTTTGTTATTAATGCTGGGGTGAGATAATATATCTCACTGTTATTTTTATTTTCAGCTCTCTGCTAATTAATGACTCATAGATTTATGTTGCGTCTGAATCCACTCACTCAATGGCAGTAAGGTTTTTTTTTTTTTTAATCTGGGGGAATTATTAATGATTTTCATGAATCTTTTAAAATCACCATTTGTGTCTAAAGATGACAATTACAAAATTCAAATATGGCTAAAAAAACGTATCAGAGCTAAAATTAAGAACACCCAATTCTTTAAGGCTATAGAGGACAGTAGGAGCCCAAAACCTATCTAAAAAATATATAGTCAGATGGAGCCTCTGGCAGATCCATTATAACCAAAGGCAAGAGTCCCAAACAGCAGTACTATCAGGCAGAGACCATTGTAATCTTGATTATGCTGGTTTAACCTCAATATTTGGCCAGTTGACCTCTCTGTTGACATAATCTGAATTTGTACTGGAATGAATAAATTATGAAGTTAGAAAATTAGAATTAGTCAAAAACAAGCTGGAAGGCATAAAGA
>NW_022111323.1:2539899-2550165 GCF_000313985.2 Echinops telfairi | reverse complement strand
GGGAATCCTCATATACTGCTCTGAGTGTAATGAAAAATGGGACTATTTTGGAAAACAGTATAGAGTATTTGTTAAAATTGAAAATAGAAGTAGCATATGACCTAGATATCCTAGTACTTAGTATATAGCTTAGAGAAAGAAGAGTTGTGCCACCAATGTTGTTGCTTTTGGGTGCCATTGAGTCAGTCAGCTCTGAATCATAGTGCTCCTATGCACAACAGAATGAAACACTGCTTAGTCCTGCATGATCTTCACAATTGTTCCTGTGCCTGAGCCCATTCATTGACACAGCCACTATGTCCATTCATCTAATTGAATCAGAAAATCATATGGTTTACTATGCTGGGAATGACACAATCAAGAGGGAAGGCATTGCATTTATCATCAAAACAGACATTTCTTTTTTTTTCAAAACAGACATTTCAAGATTTACCTTGATGTACAATGCTGTTTGTGATTGGATGATTTCTATATTAATACAGGAAATCTACACAACACAATTATTATTCAAAATTATGCATCACCACTAAAGCTAATGACACTTCTTCAGTCTGAAATTGATCAACTATACAATTGAGATTCATTGATAATTACTGGCAATTGAAATGCAAAAGTTGGAAACAAGTGAAGTGACAGTCATTGGAAAATATGGCCTTAGTGATAGTAACTAAGCTGGATATTGCATGTTAGAATTTTGCAGGATCAACGGCTACTTCATTGCAATTACCCTTTTTCATCAACACAAAGGGTAGCTATACATATGGACTTCTTCAGATGGAAAATACAAAAACAAAATTGCATCCGTGGGAAAATATGATGGATAAGCTCAATATTAGCAGCTAAAACCAGGACAGGGGCTGACTCTGCAATAAACTATCAATTGCTGTTGTAAGTTCAGGTTGAAGCTGAAAAAAAATGAAATAAATCCACATGAGCTAAGATACTATCTTGAGTCTAGATTGCCTTAATTTCTGGAACATCTCCTGAACATATTTGACACATTGAACACTAATTATAGAAAACCTGATGGGCTGTGGGAAGACATCAAGAATATCATACATGACAAAAGCAAAGTATCATGAAAAACACAAGAAAGAAATAGATAAAAGTGGATGTCTGGAGATATTCTGAAACTTGCTCTTAATTATAGAGTACCTAAGGCACATAGAAAAAAAGACAAAACCAAAGAGCTGAACAGAAAACTTTCAAAGGGAAGCTCCAGAAGACAAAGTAAAATATTACAATGAAATATTCAAAGACCTAGAGTTAGAAAAAAAAAGGAAGAACACATTCAAGTTATCTTAATCTTACAGAACTCAAGAAAAACTCAAGCCTCTGTTGAAATATTGAAAAGATTCTTTGGGCAAATATTGAATGATGCAGGAAGCATCAGATGATTGAAGGAATACAGTCACTGTACCAAAAAGAACTAGTTGACAGTCCACCATTTCATGAGGTAGCATATGAGCGAGAACCCATTGTACTGAAGGAAGGTCAAGCTGCCAGAAATAAGACTCCAGGAATTAGTAGAATAGCCATTGAAATGTTGTCAGAAACTGATGAAGCACTGGAAGCACACTCACTGATCTAAGCTAGGAAACTTGGCCAACTTACTGGAAGAGATACATGTTTGTGCCCATTCCAAAGAAAGGTGGCCAAACAGAATGCTCAAATTATATAACAATATCATTAATATTACATGCAAGCAAAAATTTTAAAACAGTTTTATGGGCACATAATCCATATCTCATACAATTCAATAGTTCAATCTTATTTGAGGTGTACAATCATTATTACCACAATCTTTTTAGAACATTTTCTTCTTTCTTGCATTCATTGTTATTAGTTCACAATTTCTCCCTAACCTCT
The DNA here is from genome assembly GCF_000313985.2 of Echinops telfairi. Lineage (NCBI taxonomy): Eukaryota > Metazoa > Chordata > Mammalia > Afrosoricida > Tenrecidae > Echinops > Echinops telfairi. The sequence continues at coordinate 2,548,296 of NW_022111323.1, read as the reverse complement.
CCTCCCCATATCCCCAAGAAACCATTAATCCATTTACTATCTCCATAGATTTACCTATCCTGGATACAGAGAAACATACAAAAAACTAACAACTACAAGAACGACAAAAAAATATCTAACAATAGAAAAGGAAAACCTCAATAGAAAAGAAACCAGAAAACATTAAAAACTAGAACTTTAAAATGGGTCAAAGGGGAGATTAAATGATAAGGTGTTAAATTTTAACCTAACTATATCTTCAATATCTACTTTCCAGTGTCCTCTGAATGATAGCAAGGCTATTCACATCGCTGCTCTATGTTCAGAGGGATTCATCTGAGGCTTAATCCATGTTTGTTTTTCAACTGAAACAACTTTTCAATGGGTCAAAAGGGAGATAAAATAAGATATTACATTTTAAACCAATTGTGTCTACCATAATCAACTTTACAATGCTCTCTGTCTGATAACAAGGCTACTCACATCCGTTGACTATGGTCGGATGGAATTCCTAGAGGTTTAATGTGTGGACCCTGAAATTTTATTTGGGGCTTCCAGTGTCATCTATAGCTCTCTGAAAACCTGCCATTCACAATTTAAGTTCTGATACTATTCCCCCTTCAAATTTGAATTTTATTATTCACAATCCTTGGTGTTTTATTACTCACAATCCTTGATGTACTTCTTCCATGTGGGCTTAGGAAATATCTCACTCAGACCCCAGATACTATGATTTCTGATAGCCAGGCGCCATCTAGTTTCTGTGTTTATAAGGAATATTAGTCTACCTTATTTTTTTAGTGATGTCTTTGCCTAGTTTAAGTATCAGCGTTTTTTCTCACATCATAAAAATGCAGTTAGGAATATTCCATCCTTGTTTAGAGTAGTTTAAGTAGAACTGGTGCCAGTTCTTTCATGAATATTTGGTAGAATTTTCCAGTGAAGCTGGCTGGTAACCCCCAGGACTTTTCTGGGCTGGGAATTATTTAATGATTTATTCTTTTAAAACATTTTCTATTGAGTCTGTTAACATTTCCTATTTTAATCTAGTTTAATTTAGATAATTAGTGTGTTTCTCTAAATTTGTTGACTTATCTTAGATTTTCAAATTTGTTGGAGTACAGTTCTTCATAGAAGTCCATTATCCTTTTTTTCAGTTGTTGTGGCATCACCCATTTTAATTTTTATTTAAATTTTTTACATCTTCTCCTTTTTCTCTGTGACTCTTGCCGTGACTTGTCAGCTTATTAATCCTTTTGAAGAACCAGCTTCTAGTTTTGTTAATACTTTTCTGTTTTCCTCTTCTGTTTCATTTATTTCTGATTTAATCTTTATTATTTCTTTTCTTCTGAAAATCAGGCTTATTTTACTAGTTTACCAATTGTTGAATATATTTCATTAAGCTGTAAACCTTTCTTTCTACTTTTTAAAAGTGTGACTTTATTTGGTATAAATGGCACTCTGAGCATTGATTTTGCTGTGTCCACAAGGTCTTCATATGTTAGGTTTTCATTCTCATTTGATTCAAGAAATTTTAAATTCTATTCTATATTTCTTCTATGATTCAGTATTTTTTAAGAAGTTTGTACATTTGTTGCCATTAGGTACTTGACACAATGAATGGGTTCATGGATTATGATAAGGGTTGCACGGGCCCCCAGTAAAATGATTTTTTTTAAAAAAAGAAGTTTTATCTTTTCTCTTTGATCTTCCTGTTGTTGATTTCTAATTTTATAGCCTTGTGATCTTGGAAAATGTTTTATAGTATTTCATGATTTTGAATTGAGACTTGCTTTGAGTCCTAACACATGTTCTCTTATGGAGAATTTCCGTGTGCACTGGCAAAGAGCGTGTGTTGTGTTCTTTTGGGGTGAAGGTCTCCGTATATATATATGAGATCAAATTGATTATGTTGTTTATATCTTCTAAACTTTGTTGAGCTATTTCTAATTTTTCTCTCCTTCATTGAAAGTGGTGTATCAGTCTCTAACTGTTGTTGTGGAGTTCTCTATTTCTCTTCTAAATTCTCTTAAGATTTAATTTATGCATTTGGGGGATATTTCATTGGATACATAGATATTTATTATGGTTATGTCTCTTGTTCAATTACCCTTTATTCATTATATGAGGGGGAATGGAAAGATATGAGAATTTTCCCCTGATATTTTTGAAATCTTCTTGCACAATGTCATACCTTGTGTGCTGTTTTTAATGTTGTTTTTTTGTTCTGAAGTATATTTTATGACAAATTAATATTACCATCCTGTTTTTTATTGCCACTTACTAGATATACTTTTCCACCTTTTGAATTTTAGACTGTTAGTATTTACGTATAAGGTACCTTTCTTGTAGACAATCTGCATATTGATGGCTTCTGTTTTCCTATATATTCTGCTACTCTGTCTCTGTTTTGTGGTGCTGCTGGTTTTGTAACATACAATTTTCTGTGCTGAGTTAATTTTGATTGTAAGTTTTCTTATTATTTATGTCATCACTGTTGTTTTAATATGTACAAATTCTGTATAAATTTCCTTTTAAGACATTTTTAAGAGATTCATTAATTTTCTTTGAGGTTATCCTATTTGATCTTTTGCTTTATAGCTTTCTTATTTTATAAATTGATACCACTGGTTCCCTATTTCCAGTCTTATAGGTTTATTTTAGTATGGATAATTCTATTTCAGTGAGCTTCTGAGTGATGTTGTCATGTATGTCAGTCTCTGGATATTGGCTGCCATGTCTGCCAACTTCCTGAACTGATGAAAATGTACGTAGTGCACTTGGCATTCTTTCCACCAGGTCAGACTCTTAATCAAGCTTTCTATTTTGAAGTTCTGAAAAGACTGCAAAACAGTGTGCGACAAAAAAGGCCTGGTTTGTGGCAGATGGGGGACTGGCTTTGCCACCCTGACAATCCACCTGCTCATGCACCTATCTCAGTGTGCCAGTTTTGGGCAAAAAACAGCATGCCTCTTGCCCCATGCACGTTACTCACCGGACCTTGTTCTGTGAGACTTCTTTTTGTTTCCGTGAATGAAGAGTGACATGAAAGGACAATGATTTGACCACATCGAAGAAGTGAATAAAAAAACGAGGGAGGTGCTGTCAGCCATCCAAACAGATGAGTTTGAAAAATGTTTCCAAGACTGGAATAGCAGATTTGACACATGTATGAAGTGCAATGGAGAGTACTTTGAAGGTGATAAAGGTGTTTTGTACAAAATAAATAAATAAACAGCTTTGACATTTTTTTCTGGTTTTTATTGGCTTTTATATGTTATCTCATTACCTTCTTGTCAAAATGGTTTCTGATAAGAAATCAGTACTTAAGCTAATTAGTTTTCCTCTGTAGGTAACTTTTACTTTTCTTGAGCTGTATTAAAATTACTTCCTTGTCTTTGGATTTGAAAATATTTATTCTGAAATGTCTTCATGATTTTGAAGGGTTTGGGGGGCTCTCTCCTATCTGGTTTTGTTGAGCTTATTGAAGGCATAGCTTCTCAACTTTCATATTAGGGTTGTTTCCTTCCAACAAATATGCAACAATTTCCTCTATGCTTTTTAAGATGGTGGTGGTGGTGGTGGTGGTGGTGATTGCACGTGCGCATGCGCGCGCACGTGTTTCTTCTTGTTCTGTAATTGCAATCACATATGAGTTATTTATCTTAATGATGTCTTACATAAATCTTAGGCTTTCTTAATTTTTGCATTCTTGTTTTCTGATGGTTTCATTACTAGATGAGTACTGAGAGATTTGACTTCAATCTCACTAATTCTCAGTTCAGTTTATTCATTTTAACTCCTTGTCCTTTTCAGTGTAATATCTATTGCTGAAATCTTAGTATTAGTCTTTGGAATTTATATTAGCTGATTCTGTATATTTTCAAATTCCTCATTAATTTTGTCAGTTTGTTCTTATACTATATTTCTGAACCTTTCTCAAGTTATGTCTATGTTTTCCTTGATAGTGCCTAATTTCCCTGGTAGTTTTCTTAATTTGTTGAAGATACCTATATATAACTCTTATGAATTCTTTGAGGTAGTTCCAATGTCATTTTTTCCTTCAGGAATTTGGTTACTTGTATTTTGGCCATTTTGCATTTGAATTGTGATATTGGAGAAGAATGTTGAAAGTAACATGGACTGTTAAAAGGACAAACCAATCTTATTGAAAGAAGTAAAGCAAGAGTACTCCTTAGAGTCAAGGATAGCAAGATGAACTGACTGTTCATCTTACATACGTTGAAGATAGGAGAGACTAATCCCTGAAGAAGGACATCATGTTTGGTAAAGTGGAGGGGCAGTGAAAAACAGGAAGGCCCTTGACAAGATGGATGAACATAGTGGCTACATCAACAGGCTCAGGCACAGGAATAATTTTGAGGATGGAACAGGATAATACAGTGTTCTGTTCTATTATTTATAAGGTCAGTATGGGTTGGAGCTGACTTGATGGGGCATAACAACAACATTTTGGTGATTTGTTTGAGCCACTCTATCTTGTTCCTTTGTTTGAACTACGGTTGTCTATTTTCATGCATATATTGCAGTATTGTGTTTGCATTCCATTGGTGATAGTTTATTGGTGTGCTTTTCCCAAGTTTCTAAAAAATCATTTTGTTTTGATATATCCATGTGAGGAGGGTTGCTGTGCTACTCAGCTTACTATCTTGACAGGACTGAGGCATTTGTCATCCTTCTGGTGGATGTAATAATGGATAGACTGCTTGTACAGTTCTATGATGTACATGTAGACCAGGTGAAGGCAGGTTGCATTTGTGTTGGCCACCATCTATCACTGATTACTTGATTCAAGAGTCAGTAGTGGCCCTTGTTCATTGTGTGGGACAGCAAGAATTATGGGTTTGGCTGGGTGGTGTGGAAATATATGCTGACATCTTTTTGGTGGTATAAGTAAAAAAAGAGAAAAATAATAATAACAAAATGAACGACAAAGAAATAAGAGGAAAAATAATGGAAAACAAGAAGGATATAAAAAATAAAAATGAAAAAGCAAGGTAAAGCAAAATGCTTGAGGATAGGAAGGTGTTAACTTTGATGAAGGGGAAGATAGTGTTCCATAAGAAGGAAAAGAGAAATCAAAGGGTGATGGGGGCACAACAAGTTATTGCAAGGTTTGATAAGTAGTTTAAGTTTCATGATACAAAATTGATTACCTGAAATGTAAGTCTCCACATAATTCATAATAAAACAATCTATATGCTGTATTGTGATCAATATATATCGTCTAATTATGACTATATATACAAAATTTAGCAAAAGAAAAAAATAAAGCAAGAAAAAAAGAAAAGGGCAAACCAGAAAAGTAAAAAAGAAAGAGGGAATAGCATGGAAAAATAAGTGTGAGGGCGGGAGAAAAGAATGGAGAAGATAAAAGCAAAGAGAAACAGGAATAAAGATAGAAAAGGGAAGCCAGAATTAAAAATAAATGAACTAGTCCCATCCAGAGCTCCTGCTGCCAGACCAGAAAATTGTGAGGTAAGGTGAAGGAAACGGGGAGGTGGAGTCCTGAAATTAGAACTAGGGTACTAGGGTCTCTTATGAACCCATTTTTTGTGTGTCCACTCACAAAGCAAACCAAGAATGCTTTAAAGTTCTCTAGCTTTGGTGAGCCCACGGGCACCGGCTGTGCCCTTTCCTGGAGCAGCGATTTCTCCAGGCTGATGTCCTAAAGGAGACAGAATCCCAGACACAAGGAAAACTCCACACCGGAGCTCTCCACGTTGTTGGCTGCCCTGAGCTCACAGCCTGGGGAGTGGTGGTGCCAGGTAGCCATAATTTAGAGTTAAGAAAAAGCAGATTTTTAACTGAGGTAGATGACGGTGTGGGAGAAAATAGGCAGATAGTTGGAGTCCAAGGAGCGAAATTAGTTCCAATTGGCCAAGAAGGAAACAATCCCCCTGATAAGCTGGATCTCTCACTCTGGGGGTCAGCCTGACAACCACCAAATCAAAGCACATCACAAGCATAATGAAAAAAAAATGGGTGAATTATATATTATTGGTTGAAAGCACAAACCCCAGTCTGGTTGCTCAGCTCCAAGGAACACATAGGCAGGGGCGGGGGGCTCTTAACATAAATCACCGTAAGAAGAAGTGTAGCTAAGGAATGCTAGAGCTCAGCTACAGGGCCTGGCAGCTTCTTGCATAACAAAGACCCACTATAGCAAGTCTTAGCTTCAAACAACATGGAGTTGCACCCAGAGACCGTAGGAGACATTTTAATTTGATTCTATTCTATCTGGGCGGGGGATAAAAAAATAGAAAATAAAATCCTCTGATCTAGTAGGGCACCAGAAGTTGAGATAGGACAATAAGCCCAGCTTCCCTCTCAGTGATTCTACACATAGCTTGGGAGGTCCTGCCTGTCCTGGGGCCCTAGACGGGGTTGTGGAAACACTCCAGCCCCCGCCCCTGATGCAATGCTACATACAGCACAAGGAAGGTATACCAGTGAACTGCAGAGCTCAACTGACACCTGGCCACGAGTGCGATTTTGCCTTTGAAAGTAATCCCACACAGCAACTGTGGAACCCTACATCAAACAGGTACACCACCGTCCTGCTACCTTGAGGAAGAGTTGGAAGTCCTCAAGCCTCACAGACAGGTGATCAAGTCTCAGTTATCTCCTTACCTACTACTCTATTTCTTCTCTCTTTATTCACTAGCCCTTCTATCTTTCCCACCACAGTCAGTCTCAACGAGCTCAGGTTTGTGTTGCGCTTTCTTTCTCGCTTTATTCTTTTTCTCTCGTTTTTCTCTTTCTCTTTCTCCTCTTCTCTCCCACTCTCTCCTATCATACGCCACTACTGGCTTCCAGGTCACTACCCTCTGCTTAGGGAAAATCAACCCGAATAGCAGAAGGAACTCCAGCCTGCCCTCCATGGGAGTGCTGTACATCACACAAGGCATCTGAGACAAACATATACACCACGCTGTGCAGATCTCTAAGGTGATCGTGTCAACTGGGGAAATTCTGCCCAGCACCACTGGGCCACTGCATTAAAAGGGCAAAACAACCTGCCATTGTGGGGCAGGGTCTAAACTGCTCTGACCCCACATTCAAGCAATCAGGGATCAGCTATGTCTTTATTCATTATTTCCTCCTTCTCGCTCTCCTCCCTCTTTACCATCACAGCCAATCTTAGTGAACACAGTTGGGGTTTTTTCCCCTTCTTTCTCTTTCTTCTATTTTTCTTTCTTCCCTCTTTCTTTGTTCTCTTCGCTTCTCTCTCTGCTTGTATGATTCTCTCTTCTCCCTCTCATTCCTTTCACATGTCACTGCTGGTTCCCAGACCCCTTCACTCTGCCTAGGGCAACCCTGTCCACCCAGTGGGCAGCCTGACCCCTAAGACAATGCTGCACACAGGACGAGTCAATTCTACACACAGCACAGCATGGGGTAAGCTATTTCTTTATCTATTTAAAAAATTCTCTTTCCTTTTTCTTTCTTTCTTTGTATTCTTCTTTCACTTTTTCTTCTTTTCTCCTCTTCTCCTAGCTCTTCTTTCTTTCCTACCACAGCCACAGCAGATTCAGTTCTTTTTTGTTTTCTTTTCTTTCTTTCTTTTTTTTACTGTTTTCACTTTTATTTATGCTGCGCATTTTAGTTGTGTGTGTGTGTAAGTGGTTGTCAGTTTGCTTGGCATTGTTGCTCCAGTCTGTGTCTTATTCTTTCTCTCATTTTCGTCTCTTTTCACTCTCTTTCCTGTCATAAGTCACTAGCGGCCTCCAGGCCACTCCCCTCTGCCTAGGGCAACTCTGAAGGCCCAACTGGGGGATCTCCCACCTGCATTTATTGGCTTGGCAAGCAGCTGCGGAATTCATGCCCATCCTCTTCCACACACCAAGCAGCATGGGGTTCTTCCCTACAAACAGTGGGGGCATCCCCAGCCTAAATCCCGAGGCCTTACAAGTGACTGGGGGAAATGCCTGACCACCACTGGTGGGGCTCCACGTAGCTGCGGGAGCATCTACCCAATCTCCAAGGCAATCTCTCTGTCTATGGTAATTCCCCTGCCAGCTACAGAGCTCTTCACCAAGGAGGGTATTCCCACACGACCTCCTCAGCACTCCAGTTGCAGAGGAAAACACCACAGGCCAGCCTAGATGCTCCAAGAACCATGAAACCTACCGAGGGATCGGTCAGGGAAGCGACCCGCTCATGGGCCCACAACAACCCGAACAGTGTCACATGAGAGGAATATCCAACACACATTCCAAATAAACCACACACACAACACAAACAGATAAGATAGGTAGATAGGAAAATATCCAGCACAAAATGTACAAGATGACATAACAGAGTCTACAGATGGATATAAGAACACTGGATACCAATGGCCTAAACTCAGGCATTAAAAGGCAGAGGCTGGCAGACTGGCTCAGGAAACCTAAC
>NW_022111323.1:2537508-2539542 GCF_000313985.2 Echinops telfairi | reverse complement strand
CCACTCTCTGAAAAATACAGATCATTGGGAAAGAAACTCAACAAGGAGGCTACAGATCTAAATAGCACAATTGGACGAATTGACTTGATATTTTCAGAGCTTTCCACCTACATGCAAAAAAATTCACTTTCTTTTAAAGCCCACATGGCACATATTTGAAAATAGACCACATGCTGGGACACAAGTCGAACTTGAGTAAATTCAAGCACATAGAGATTATACAGACATCTCTCTCTGACCAGTGTGCCATAAAGCTGGAAATTAACAGAAGGGCGGTGAAGAAAACATGGGCAAACAATTGGAGGATGAACAATTTCCTATTGCAAAAGGAGTGAGCATTGACCCAGATCAGAGATGAAATCAGAGAGTTTCTAGAAACCAATGAGAATTGAAAATAGGACATACCAAAATCCGTGGGATACAGCAAAGGCATTTATCAGAGGAAGGCTTATATCAATAAGTGCACACATTAAAAAAGAAGAGAGACTCGTGGATGATATACTGGCACAAAACTTACACCAATTAGAGTAGAATCAACAGAACAACCCTACTAAGAGTAAGAGGTTGGATATAATAAAAATCAGAGCTGAGATACAGGAGAGGGAAAACAAGAAAACTATGGAAAAAATTAACACTGCTAAAAGTTGGTTCTTTGAAAAAATTAACAGAATTGATAGACCTCTTACAAACCTAACCAAAGAAAGGAAGGAACAAACAACATTTGCAAGGATGAGGGGTGAAACAGGGAACATTACAACGGACCCTAATGAAATCAAATGGATAATTAGACAGTACTATGAAAGTCTATATTCTAACGAATTCAACAATTTGGAAGCCATGGAAAAATATTTGGAAACACAATCTCTCCCTAGACTATCCCAGATGAATGTCAAGAACCTAAACAGACCCATAGCATGGAAGAAATAGACAAGGTAATCAAGAGATTACCAACAAAAAATTCCCTGGGCCAGATGGCTTCACAGGAGAATTCTACCAAGTATTCAGGGAAGAACTGACACAAATCCTATACAAACTCTTCCAGAGCATAGAAAAAGACGGAAAATTCCTAAACTATTTACAGGTTTTTCTTTCTATTTAAACTTTTTTCTTTTAATCAATTTATTCTCCTATAGGTAATTGGTTTTCTTTTTTGCTGTCATCGCTGTGTTCTCACTCATCGCTTATCTTGATATGCCTTGATTTTAGGTGCATATTATTATCTCTACAGATATATCCAGATAAGATAGGCTGGATGAATTGTCTGGAGGAGAAAACAATGGGACCAATGGTTCCAGGGGGACATGGGAGAGGGGGAGGCGGGGGTAAGGAGGTGGTGATGACCAACCCAGGGACAGGGGAGCAACAAGTGATCCAAAACCAGTGGCAAGGATGATGTGAGAAGCCTGGTAGGAATTCAACAAGGACAATGTAACCAAGAGAAATTACTGAAACCCAAATGAAGGTTGAGCATGATAGTGGGACAAGAGGAAGTCAAAGGAAATAGAGGAAAGAACTAGGTGACAAAGGGTATTTATAGAGGTCTAAAGACTGGAATATCCATATATAAATATATTTATATGAGTGTGGGGAAACAGATCTATGTGCATATATTTATAGGTTTAGTATTAAGGCAGCAGATGGACATTGGGCTTCCACTCAAGCACTTACTCAATGGAAGAACACGTTGTTCTATAAAATTGGCATTCCAGGATGCACACCTTCCCGACACAATTGCTGAAGAAAAATGTGTGCATAAGCAAATGTGGTGAAGAAAGATAATGGTGCCCGACTATCAAAAGATAAAGTGTCTGGGGTCTTAAAGGCTTGAAGATAAACAAGTGGCCATCTTGTTCAGAAGCAGCAAAGCCCACATGGAAGAAGTACACCAGCCTGTGTGATCACAAGCTGTCAAAGGGTTCAGGTATCAAGCATCAAAGAACAAAAAATCGTATCATTGTCAATGTGGGTGAGTGCAGAGTGGAGACTCAAAACCCATCGGTAGGTAACCGGACACCCACTTACTGAAGTGTTGTG
>NW_022111323.1:2525825-2537163 GCF_000313985.2 Echinops telfairi | reverse complement strand
AGTATGACAAAATAATAATAATTTATGAATTATGAAGGGTTCATGACGGAGGGGGGATTGGGGAGGGAGGGGGGAAATGAGCAGCCAATATTAAGGGCTCAAGTAGAAGGCAAATGTTTTGAGAATGATGGTGATAACAGATGTACATATGTGCTTGACACAATGGATGTATGTATGGGTTGTGATAAGAATTGTACGAGCACCCAATAAAATGATTTTAAAACAATGAACCAGAGAAGAGAAAGATAAAGGAAGAAAAGAAAGGAAAAAGCTAAGAATGTATGGAACTCACATGGTGTTTCTGTTGGCCAAAGAATTGGTGAAGGGCAGAACACTTGGTACAAGTCAGAACAGAGTTCCTGTTGGCCTAGAAGGTGGCTGGAAGAAATTATTTTCATCTCCTAAGATGATACTGCTGATCTCCAGTGTGGCTGGGGTCATGGAACTTGGTCCCCAAAGGAGTCTCTGCCAACCTAGTGGGTGAGTGGTATAGGGCACCTATTCAGTACTGTGTGCTCTGCTTGCTCAAGAAGATTTACAATATGTGCCTCCAATCAAGGGAGTGGAAAGCACCTTGCATCCTATCCACAATGGCTGTGCAGAGGAGAGGGAGGATGTTTGGGTCAGCATATCACTAGTTGCCAAGTGGGTGAGGGCAGGGGCTGGCCACACTTCTGGTCACCAGGAGGGTGTGGGGAACAAGGGTTAGATCAAACCATTATGGTTACCAGACACCAGTATGGGTGTTCTTGAAGTCCTGGATGAGCACAGTTTATTATCAGGTCACTTATCCAATCAGAATGCTGCTTGCAAAACTTCAAAATGATTGTGCTGTGCATTACCTTTTCATTGGAAAGCCAGGTTTCAAGGTTTATTATTCCTATCTGCTTCATTTAGGCTTGGGGTCTCTGTTGCAGATTCTGTGTAGCATGTCAATTTTGTTTGTCATTTTGCTGGAAATCTTCCCATAGCAGATTACGTTCCCATTAAATAATCTCTACACAAGTTATTCAGTAACATTGGTTGCATTCTTTGCTATGCATAAACATCCTTAGTATTACCTTTCTGATTGTTCCATCATTCTATATTTTTATTAAAATTGTGACTTAAATATATTTATTCATTGATTTATTCATACATGACAAGTGATATTTCAAGTGACAAGTCTGTCTCCATTTATTTCCTGCTTAAAATTCTTTACTCCTCATTGTCTTTAGAATATAAGCCCAGATTCTTAGCACAGCAACCAAGAGTCCCATGACTAGATTCCTATCTAATTCACTCTTCAACCTCCTATCTGACCAATATATGCAAAATATGTATTAAATTTAATTTTCCTGACTTCTTTTAGTTCCTTGAGCATACAATGCTTTTTTTTTAAAACGCTGCTCATTATTTGACTTGAATCTTTCACTCTGTTTCCCCAACTCATTTGAAACTTGCCTGCTAACTTCAAGAAGCCTTCCTGGTTACTCCTAGGCTTAGGTGGGACTCCTTCTCAGTGCTTTCACTGCTTCTAATTCTAATGTCTTATTATTCGACAGAGTACAGTACGTTCTTACTCAAAGAGACCCTAGGTACAACAGAATGAAACATTGTTTGGTCGTGTGTCATCTTTACAATTGTTATGTTCGAGCCCGCTTTTGTAGACACTGTGTCAATTCATCTTATTTAGGATCTTCTTTTCCTCTGACTCTCTAACTTTACTAAACATGATATCCTGTTCAATGGACTGATCACTCCTTACAATGTGTCCAAAACACTTGAGACAAGTCTTTCCATCTCTTCTAAGGAGTATTCTTATTGTACTTCCTGTAAGAATATTTTGTTTGTTCTTCTGGCAGTCTTTTCGTGGTTCTTTTAATATTGTTTGCAGGACTATAATTCAAATGCATTAAAATTTCTTCAATCTTTCTTATTCATTATCCAGATTTCACATAGCATATGAGGAAATTGAAAATATTCTAGTTTGAATCAGGTGGTAGACACTAGACTGTTCTGATGTCCAGGCTATCATTAATAGCATTTTATTGAAATAATCTGTTTAACCTGTGGCTTTATAAACAGACTGTAAACTTTTAAAGGGCGGGGACTCAGCCTCAGTCCTTTTTGTACCCCTTGTTTTTAGTGCTGACATAGCATAGTGATTGGCTCAGAAAGTGCATGTTGAATTGGACTGAGAGTTGGAAAATCAGAATCTTTTGTTAACCTATCTATGTGCCCATGATTCTCTGAAATTCATGTCATTCCCTAGCGCTGCAGAGCCAAGGGATAGAATCAATAAAGAAGTTCAGGTCATGCCTGAAGAACTACTAGAATCAGATTATCTTAAGATAATTAACTGCCTATAATTAAGGCAGGGCTGACAGTCAAATTTAAGCAATATGCAGACAGACAGAGTTAAAATTCTGTGATTAAAGAACCATAACCCCAGCTGCCCCTAATTTTCCCCCCACCCCCACCCCCACCCCACCCCCGATAATAGGTATTGAGGTGGCTTGATTTAGACAAGCCTACAACCTGCCTGGAAGGCAGTTCAGGGAGGCATGACTAGCCATGAACTTATCTGGAAATAATCACAGCCCCAGGCTTTGCCTGAGATGGGAGCCTCAAACAAAGTCTGAGCTGGCTTTCACTATTGCAACTCCCTTATTCTCAAGCTGCAGCAGCAAAGAGCCCTGTGAATAGGTCACATTTAAACCTAATGTGGAATTTAAAGCAGAAATTCCCCTTACCTCTAGTTAAGGGGACTAAACTGGTAGGCTACTCAGAAGCCCTGGAGAGAATAAAGTTTAGAATTAGTGTCTTTCTTTTTCCCCTAGCAGTTTTAGTGGCATATAATTACCATATCGTACAATTCAATAGTTCAATGACATCAAGAAGAATTGTGTAATCATCATCTCAATCAGTCTAATAACTTTTTCTTCATTCTTTTACTCATTGTTATTAACTCCTTATTTTCCCCCAACCTCCCCTACCAGACCTCCAAGAAACCATTAATCAAGTTGTGGTCTCTATAGAGGTATGTATCCTGGATTTCATATACAGAAAAGCATTAAATCAAACAAACAAAAAATTAACAAGAAATACAAAGTAAAAAAAGATAAAACCCTCAATTGAAAAGAAAGTAGAAAATATTAAACAATGGAACAAATTTAAATGGATCATAAGAGAGATTAAGTGACAGAGTGCTAATTTAACCTAACTGTATCTGCAACAATCCACTTGCCAATGTATTTGCATGTGAGGAAGACTATTCACATCCCTGGTTCATAGTCAGAAGGAATTCAACAGGGGCTTAATTCCCTCACTTTTTAAAAACTAATACAAGTTTAAATGGGTCAAAAGGGAGATCAAATAATATACAACATTTTAACCTAACTATATCTACCATAATCAATTTGCAATACTCTCTGTCTTACAAGTCTATTCACATCCCTTGACTATTATCAGAGGGAAGTCCTGGAAGTATAACCTATGTGGAGACTCTGCAAATGGATTTGGGGGTCCCAGTGTCATCCATTGCCTTCTGCAAACCAGCTGCTCACAATTTAAGCTCTGATATCATTCCTTCTTTTAGATTGGGATTATTTTCCTTTCAATCGTTGGATCACACAGACTTAGTTGATGCCTCACTTAGATGGCTGTTTGTTTGAAAATAAACCTTTAAGACTCCAAGCACTATTCTTTCTGATAGTCAGCAACCACCTAGTTGTTTTTTTTTACCACACTTTGTTATAACACCCATACTTTCAGTGATATCTTCATGAGGTCAAATATTAAGTAGGGCCATGTCTTAACAACTAATTAAAAGCAACTTTATTATTATTTTTTTTCACAACACACTTCTAGATAGGGCATCCACATACTGGAAAAGGTAAGATCAAAATTCCTAGTTAAATTGGTTATCTGGCCCTAGAAACTAAACATATATGTGAAACTACAGTGATTTTTTATTTGTCATCTGTATCTGTTTATTCTGGATTTCAGTCAAATTGGTTTCTGTGTATAAACAAAGTTGAAATGCCATCCCACAGACAAGGTATTGCTGAGTATGTTTTGCTTTATAGTGGGAAAGGTTTCCCTGCTGGAAATCTTCTCCAAAGTGTAGTGTCTATATGAGGGGGAAAGGCTATTGATGACCAGAGAGATGAAAATGACCAATATCTTTCAATAAGGCAACCCAGGCATTCAGTAATGGATCTGGATAAAATCTCACCAGATGTTACAACCTGTATTTTTGTCTCTTTCTAGAACACCAAAGGAAAAGTATAGCTTCTCTGTTTCCACAAATCTCTCAAAGGTCATATTGTGTAGTGGTGGCAGTTCTGGAAGGAAGCCCTGTTTTATCCAAGTCCAATGTTTTCTCTACCCACAAAGGATTTCATCTTCAAAGTATTTTTTTTATAAATATTAACTAGTGAAGGCTCTGACTTAACTGTGTGGGATGAGAGCAGTAGTCACGTCCTGCTCCAGTGAATAAATATGAAGAGGCAAGAAGCCAAGATGGGTTATTAATTATGGTCAAAGAGATGCTGAACTTTGTCAGAGAAGGTCATTGAAGGTCAAAGGAATAATGTCTCATTTTTAAAAATTGATAAAAGGTCATCTAGTCAATTCCTGTCTCTCAAAAGCCATCACCTAAATTTGTAAATCCATCTAATGGCTCTTTGTTGTTGCCAGATGCCATCAAGCCAGTTCCTATTTTTAGCCACTTTAAGTACAACAGAGCAAAATACTGCAAGGTCTTGTGCAAGCCTCACAATTGTTGCTTTGTTTGAGCTCATGGTTGCAGCCACTGTGTCAAACTATCTCATTGAAGGTCTTCCTCTTTTATGCTGACCCACAACTTTACGACTTTATGAAGCATAGTGTCCTCTCTAAGGATTGTTCCACTCTGATAATATGTACAAAGTACATGAAACCAAATCTTGCCATCCTTGCTTCTATTAAGCGTTTTGGCTGTAGTTCTTCCTAGACAGATTTGTTCATTCTGGAAATCCACGGTACTTTAAATATTCCTCACCAACACCATAATTTAAAATCATCTTCCCCCCCACCTTCACTGTTCATTGTCCAGCTTTTGCATGCACATGAGAAGATTGAAAATGCCATAGCTTGAGTCAGGCACACTTTAGTCCTCAAAGTGAAATCTTTTCTTTTTTAAGATTTTAAAGAGGTCTTCTAGAGCAGATTTGCCCAATCCAAATTGCAGCTTTATTTTTTGACTGCTATTTTTATGGACAAGAGAAAGAAGAGGGTTCTACTTCTGTAAAGATTACAGTGTTGGAAATCCACAAGGGCAGTTCTACTCTGTCCTATTGGGTCACTATGAGTCAGAATTGACTTGATGGTAGTGTGTTTGTTTTTTTATTTGCATGGACACTAATTGTTGATCCAAGTAAAATATTACAATAATTTCTCCATTTATCATGATATTACCCATTGGTTAAATTGTAAGAATTTTTATTTTCTTTATGCTGAGGTGCAATCCTGAAGTCTTTGATCTTCATCAATAAGTGCTTCAACTCCTCTTCATTTTCGACAAGAAAAGGTGTATTGTCTGCATAGCACAGGCTGTTAATGAATCTTTATTCAATCCTGGTAACAAGTTTATCCTATAAACCAGCTTCTCAGATTATTTGCTCAGCATGCACATTTAATAAATTTTGTGAAAGGGTCAACCCTGATGTATACCTTTTCTGATTCTACACTGCACAATAGGTACTTGTTCTGTTTGAACTACTTCCTCTTGGCCTATGTACTAGTTGTGTAGAGCTCAATATTTACACTCAACACACTCAGGCTATCACCATCTTGAAATTTTAAGAATTTTTAATAAGAGGCTCATTCTACATTTTCGTGTTGCACTGGGCCCTTAAAATCTTGTAGCCCATCATAACAGGAATATAATCTATTCGTGACCCTTCATATCTTTGCATTTCTGAAATCATACTTTG
Source organism: Echinops telfairi (assembly GCF_000313985.2). NCBI lineage: Eukaryota > Metazoa > Chordata > Mammalia > Afrosoricida > Tenrecidae > Echinops > Echinops telfairi. The sequence continues at coordinate 2,531,203 of NW_022111323.1, read as the reverse complement.
TCAATTATGAGTCCATACTTTATGAGATATACAGAATATGGTATTATTAAACTTTAAAGCCATGTATGAGAACATAGTAAATCTCTAACACCTCTTCTGGTTCATGTGCTATAGAGAAAGAATAGGTGTCAATTCCAACTTAGACATAACTTAGAGAAGTTATGGCCAGAAATAAGGATGTGTAACCACCAATGTGTCTCATATTTAACCTCTAACTATTCCCATTTTTAATCTACTCAGGGTTCATGTTGAAACAAGAAGTGCCCAAGGGCCAAGCTTTCAGGTCCCATCAAGCCCGCGAAAAACACATACGACTCTTCTTTGTACTTTCATTGGTAGGAAAGGTTCTAGAAACAGATATTGAGAGAGCGCTAGCATGGTGTAGTAGGCAGAACCTAGTTAAACTCATTCTTTGCAGCTCTTAACAGCTGTAAAAAGTTCTTTTTGTCAAATATGCAATTCTGACTCTAATTAGACTTCAAAAGTCAATTGTGTGGCTTTTAGTTCCTCACTCTAGCTTTCTTGATATCTTATACCCTTCATAAGAGAATGTTCATTATACGCTTGACAATCAAACTGGTTCTACTTACCTGCTCCCTTGAGTTACAAAAGAACAGTGCAATGGGGCTATAGGTGAGGCACAAACAATTTCTATGGGGTGTGTGTGTGTGGTTAAAGTCATATTTCCCTTAGAGGAGATTGTCTAGGCTTTACACAATACAGGGGGAAAGGGGAAGAGAGTCAGGCAGTTCTTTCATGATTTTCCTTTTATTGTTAGCTTTAATAAAGATAAATATTTCTATTTAAAAACATTCACTAAATAACCTTGAGAGGCTTTTCTGGCCATGGAACGCTAATGCTAGCTGTAGACTCTGATAATCCTTAGAAAACAAAATCTAGCTTGATGTCTGGATTTGGAGTCTAATGCTTAGAAAATATAGCATAGCTTGAAAACTACCCCGAGGATTTTGAGGGAGGGAGTTCTGAACCATATGTTCAACATTTAAGGAGTGCTAACTTGAATTTGTGACTCTGGTAGAATCTTCATAAATATGATGAAAAAAAATTATTCTAATTTATCCTCCATATAGAGTGAGTAGAAGAATATGAAAAGTAGACTTGTAGCAACTTTATAATCTGTAGGATGGGAATGAAAACCTTTGTTGTATTTGACACATAGATTTTTGCAAAAATAAAATACAATTATTATTTTTCAAAAAAATGTTTGTATATATTTATTAATATACTAATTTTGAGAAAGCAGATGATAACACACACACACAAACTGAGGTAGTTAGTTTATTGTACCAACCTGACTGATAAACACATGTGGGGTTAATTGAAGGGTGGAGGGAAAAATGGCTCAGTGAGCCATGCCTTTCTAGTTCTCAGGTCTCTTGCTTTGTGATGGTCAGACCAGGATGCAGCTGCCTTAGCAAGTTCTGTGCTTCAGCTGGCAAGGCTCACTCCTGCAAGACATCCCCAATGAGAAGCTACATGGACTTACCTCAATGCAGCCCTGGGTGCTGGAGCAGCCATGTGGAGACCCTTGAGATGCTTATACGTTCACTGATTCAGCTTTACTCCTGTAGTCCGCATCATAATGTGTGTTTAGTGAGATGGAGGAGGACTTTGTGGATTGGTGTTGGACATGTGGGTTAATGTTGGACTTGTGAGTTTGGGCAGCACTGGATTGGGATATTTTCTTGATGTGCACTTACCCTTTATATAAAACTCTCTCTTATACATGAGTTTATATTATACATGAGTTTCTGTGGATTTGTTTCTCTAAAACACACATACACACACACACACACACACACACACACACACACAATCTCTGATTTGCTGAAGCCTTTGCCTTTTCTTATCCTAGATCTTCTTTTAACAGGCCCCACATTCCTTCATTCTCCTGGATGAATTTGACAATTTTCAGCATCACAATGTCAGGCAAGACAACAATTAGATGATATTTAAAGGCATGGCAGTATATTTATAGGTTTTGCATTAAGGTAGCAGATGGACCTTGGGCCTCCACTCAAGCACTCCCTCAATGCAAGAATACTTTGTTCTATTAAACTGGCATTCCATGATACTCAGCTTACCGACACGATCACTGGAGACAAAGCGGGTGCATAAACAAATGTGGTGAAGAAAACTGATGGTGCCAGGCTATCAAAAGATATAGTGTCTGGAGTCTTAAAGGCTTGAATATAAACAAGCAGCCATATAGCTCTGAAGCAACAAAGCCCACATGGAAGAAGCACACCAGCCTGTGTGATCACGAAGTGTAGAAGGGATGAGGTATCAGGCATCAAATAATCATATCATTGTGGATAAGGGGAGTGCGGAGTGCTCCCCGGATCCAAAACCCATCTGTAGACAACTGGACATCCCCTTACAAAAGGGTGGTAGGGAGGAGACAAGCTAGCCAGAGTGCAGTGTAGCAATGATGAAGCATACAACTTTCCTCTAGTTCCTAAATGCTTCCTCCCCACCCACTATCATGATCCCAATTCTACCTTACAATCTGGCTCGACCAGAGGATGTATACTGGTACAGATAGGAACTGGAAACACAGGGAATCCAGAATGGATGATCCCTTCAGGACCAGTTGTAAGAGTGGCGATACAAGGAGGGTGAAGGGAGGGTGGGGTAGAGAGGGGTAATTGATTATAAGGATCTACATATAACCTCCTCCCTGGGGGATGGACAACAGAAAAGTGGGTGAAGGGAGACATCGGGCAGTGTAAGATAAAAATTGTCATCAAAATAATAATTTATAAATTATCAAGTGTTCATGAGGGAGGGGGGAGTAGGGAAGAATGGGGGGAAATGAGGAGCTGATGCCAGGGGCTTATGTGGAGAGTAAATGTTTTGAGAATGATGAGGGTAACGAATGTACAAATGTGCTTTATACAATTGATGAATGTATCGCTTGTGATAAGAGTTGTATGATCCCCCAATAAAATGATAAAAAAGGCATGGCAGATAAAATAGCCAATCGTAAATTATATACCCAACAAATTTGTCCCTGAAATATGACAGTAGAATTAGGATATTTGCATTGAAGTTGTCTACCACTGTTGGTTCTACATCCACAGAATTCCCTTTGTTAAATGTTTAAGAGCAAATAGGACTTTGGGGAATAAGATATGCCTGACTCAAAAAATATTTTCAATCACCTCATATGTGTGATTGGATAATGAATAAAAAAGCTGGAAGAAGAATTGGTGTTTTTGAATTATGGTGTGGACAAAGAATACTTAATACACTATGGACCACCAGAAGTACTGCTAGAATACTTTTCAGAAGTGGAATTGGCCAGAGACTTTGCTTCATGTATTTTGTGTATTATATCTGGAGTTAACAGTCCCTGGAGAAGGACAGTATTCTTATTAAAGTAGAGGGCCAGTGAAAAAGAGGAAGACCATCAATGAGGTTGAATTATCATTATAAATAGCTAAAATAATGAGCTCAAATATAGCAGTGATTACGATGATGGTACAGGGCCAGGCAATGTTTTGCTATAGTATGCATAAAGTCACTGATTCTATTAAACCTAATAACAAGTGTTCTTTTGACTTCTTTCAGGGTTTTCTTTTTAAATCTTTTTATTGTGAATTATGCCGTTTTACAGAGACCATTTGTTTTATATTTGAAAGTTCATACACTTATTTTTCAACTCATCTATTGCAATCCCCTTAATGTATACCATCATTTATCCCACCTCCTCCTTTTATTTTACTGTTTTCATTCCTCCTTTTTCCTAACTCTCTGAACTTTTTCCTTGGGTAAATGTTGCCTGTTTGACCTTAAATGGTTGCTTATTCTAACACATATAGGTCTTTGATCCATCTTGAGTTAGTTTTCTATATGGTGTGAGATTGAAGTTCATTTTCATTCTTCTGCAAGTGTGTATCTAGTTTTACCAGCACCATTTGTTGAAGAGAATATCTCTTCTCCATTTAATATATTTTATCCCTCTGTCAAATACCAGCAAATGTTTTCAAGGATGTGGAGAAATTTGAACACTTATCTGTTCCTGGTGGGAATGTAACATATTGTACATTGTAGAAAACAGTGTGATAGTTCTTAAATGATAGAAACACTGTATAACCTATAACTCCACTTTTATGTATATACACAAAATAGTTGAAAGCAGAGACTTAAGTTGACACTTTCACATCAATGTTCTTTACAGCATTATTCACAACAGTTAAAAAGTGGGAACAACCTATTTCAATCAACAGATTAGTGTATAAATCAATGATGATATGTGAATACAAATGGAATACTATAAATCCCGCAGGAGAAACTAAATATTGATACATCTTAAAATATTGATGAAACATGAATACATTATTCTGAACAAAATATATAAGTCAATCACAAAAGGATAAATTTTGTATGATCTCAATTATATTAAAAGAAAAATAAGCTAATTTACAGAGACCAAGGTTTATTAATGGTTGCTAGGGCTGTGACTAGGGTGAGGGGGATAAAGTTGATTGGAAACTCAGGTTGATTAAGGGTAGGATTGCACAGATGATTGTTGTAATTGTTGTCAATTGGTTGCATACTAATAAGAAGTTAAATTGACAAAATATTATGTGATATATTTGCACCGTTAACAAAGTGTAGGTCTGAGGCTGATTATAGACAACCAAAAACCTTATGTAATTTGGTTCCTTGACTTAGAGATGTAAGGTCATGGCTTCATGGAACATTCCAATTAATTGACCTAATAACATGTTTAGTGTTTCTGTTCTATTTCCTAGTTCACTGTGTAGTGTGTGAGTGTCTTAAAACTTTTCAAGTGGTCATCCAATACCCCAAAATTGGTGACTACTCACTGTAAGCAGCAGAGGAAGAAGAGTTAGGAATAGGAGAAGGATATGGAATATGTGGTTTACTCCCTCCGTGGTCAATTTCCTCCTTTTCCAGGAGATCAAAAGAAATAGATAGTGCTCAGCTGCCATTACAGAACATTTTGATCAAAGATTCTATGGAAAAATAGTGATAAAAAAGGGGAAAATCAGAACAATTTGAAATTCTCATGGACTTTCTAGAGCCATGGGGGCTAGATGAATGTTTGAAACTCCTGCATGTGATAATTGCTGAACCTTAAACCAGGAAAGGAGTAGTAGATGCAAAGAACACAGATTAAACGTGAAATAGGTGATATCACAAGAGAATCAACTGAAATTTAAAAGAATAAAAAATACCATGAAGAACTACTTCAACAAATTTGACAAAATAGAAGAAGTGGAAGTATTTCTTTTAAAAAAATCATTTTATTAGGGGCTCATACAACTCTTATCACAATCCATACACACATCAATTGTGTAAAGCGCATTTGTACATTCATTGCCCTC
>NW_022111323.1:2509634-2524117 GCF_000313985.2 Echinops telfairi | reverse complement strand
ACAGCTTCACTGGTGAATTCTACCAAACATTCATAGTGGAGCTGACACCAATTCCACTCTGACTATCCAAAGGGTAGAAAAGGATGGAAAACTCATGAGTTCATTATGAACAGAACCCTGATAGCAAAATTAGAGATATTAAAAAACTTATAACAAAATATCCCTCATGACCATAGATGCAAAAATTTTCAACAAAATTCTAGCCAATATTAAAAAAAAATACATCATGATGAAATGGGGCTCATAACAGGTATAGAAGGGTGGTTTAATATTATAAAATCAATGTAATTCATCACATAAACAAAACAAAAAGTAAAACCACACAGTCTTTTTTTTTCTTTTTTAAAAACAGCTTTATTGGCACATAATCCACATGTCATACAATTCAGTAGCTTCATCACACCAAGAAGAGTTGTACAATCATCACCACCATCACTTTTAGAACATTTCTTCCTTCTTGTAGTCATTGTTATTTTTTTAATCATTTTATTAGGGGCTCATACAACTCTTATCACAATCCATACATACATCAATTGTGTACAGCGCATTTGTACATTCATTGCCCTCATCATTCTCATTCCTCTCCACTTAAGCCCCTGGAAAACCACACAGTCTTATCAATCAACACAAAAAAGGCATTTGACAAAATCCAACATCCATTACTACAAAAGTACACAACAAAATAGCAACAGAAGGGAAATTCTTCAACATAAGAAAAGGCACGTAAACAAAACCAACATCCAACATTGGTCTCAATGGAGAGAAACTAAAAGCATTCCCCTTGTGAACAGGAACCAAAAAGATGGAAACAACCTAAATGCCAAGCAGTAGAAGAATGGATAAATAAACCTTAGTACTACACAAAATGAAGTTAGCCATAAGAGAACTAATAATGTATGAGACCACTATTATAAAAATTTAAGAAACGGTTTTTACACTAAAAGAAACATTCTTTGATGTTTACCAGGGTATGAGGGGACATCATGGGCTAGAGGGTATACAAGTGTTAACTTGAGTGGAGGGGAGGGCAATATATAATAAGAGTGCACTTAGCAGAAAATGATGGAGGAAGGAGAAGACACGAAGGAATGCAGGAGTTACAGGAAACAGGCAAATATTATTATATACATAATCCTATAGTAGTTGTGATGTGTTAGATGATTAGACAGACACACCGACGGAATAGGTATGGGAGAGAGTGCGAGTATACCCATAAATAGTTTTTCTAGAGAATATTTGCATACGTGTATTTGTCTTTGCTGCAAATATATCCACAAGTGTGGTAGAACATATAGGTAGGAAAGTTATGAAAACTCTTTAGACATAACCTAAAACACCTTCTGGAATTAGTTACTGACCCTGGGAAATAAAGGCCAGTCTTGGGAGACCACAAACTTAGTTGGCATAACATAGTTCACAAAGATAATATTATACATCCTACTTAAGGGTAGTAAAAAGTCATGAGCAGTGAAATAAAATTCATCTATTGATCTACCCCTGTCCAGTGGAAAGAAGAGTGGTGGTACATTGAGGGGATTGTAATGGATGAGTTAAAAAAGTGTACATGCATTTTAAAATGTGAAACTGATTAACTGCTCTGTGAAAGTTTACTAAATTCATAAAAACTTAAACAAAAAGCACCCCTGCAGTCTTCTTAAAATCTAAGAATTAAGCTTAATTATAATAAAATATCTTGATTGAAAATAGCATGCCTTGAATCAGACACACCTTAGACCTCTTTGAAATATTTTCTCTTTAATACTTTAAATAGGTCTCGCTCAGCAGATTTTCCCAGTACAGTGTGTCATTTGATTTCTTGACTACTACTTTCATGAGAAAGAGTGTGGAAAAGGTCTGTATTTTCTCACCATACTTATTCAATCTGTATGTTGAGCAAATCATCAGAGAAAGTGGATTATATGAAAAAGAATCAGGTTTGGAGAAAGTCTTATTAACAACCTGTGATATGCAGATGACACAACCTTGCTTGCTGAAAGTGAGAGAAATTGAAGCACTGGCTGATGAAGATCAAGGATTGCAGCCTTCAGTATGGATTACAACTCAGAGTAATGAAGACCAAAATCCCTACAACTGGACCAATAGATAACATCATCATAAATAGAGAAAAAGTTGAAGCTGTCAAGTCTTTTGTATTGCTTGGATCTACAATAGTGCTCATGGAAGCAGCAGTCAAGAGATCAGAAGACAGGTTTCATTAGGTAAATCAGCTGCAGAAGATTTCTTTAGAGATCTGAAAAGTAGTTAATCTTAAGAACTAAGGTGCACCTGACCCAAACCATGGTATTTTCAATCGCCTCATACGCAATGTGGAAGTTGGATATTGAGTAAAGAAGACTGAGGAATTTTTTTAATCAGTATATGAAACCCAGAATTGATGAACCTATAGAGATAGCAAGTAGAACAAGTGATTCACGGGGAGGAGGATACAGTGGTGGTGGCGGGGGAAGGGGAGACAATGTCAAGGAGTTTATGTACATAAGAAATGTTTGAAAACTGATTGTGCTAGCAAATGGACTATGGAATGATATGACATTTGTATAAATTCCCAATTAATATAATAATATATATTTTAAGACTGAAGAAGAATAGATGTATTTGGATTATGGTGCTTGTGAAGAATATTGAAAATACTATAGACTTCCAAAAGGACAAACAGATCTGTGCTGGAAGAAGTAAAGGCCAGAACGCTCCTTAGAGGCAAGGATGGTGGAACTTTACATACTTTGGACATGTTGTCAGGAGAGACCAGTCCCTGGGAAAAGACATCATGTTTGGTAGAGGGGGAGTACAAAAGAGGAAGGCCTTTATGAAGATGGATCGACACCATGGCTGCAAATATGTGCTCCGGCATAGGAACAATTGTGAAGATGGTGCAGGACCAGGCTATGTTTTGTTCCATTGTGTATAAAAACTTAAGGGTTGGAACAACTTGATGACACCTAAGAAGAACTACAACTTCCATGATCATCGATTATGGATCTAAGTAAAATGAAATCCTTGATACTTTGAGCTTTTTTCCCAATTTTCATGATTTTACTCCAGGTGTAAGGATTTTAGTCCAATTTTGAGGATTTTTGTTTTCTTTACACTGAATTGTAATCTATACTGATTACAATATACTATACTATTCTATACTATTCTTTGATCTTCATCAGTGAGTGTTTTAAATCCACATTATTTTCAGTAAGTAAAGTTGTATCATCTGCACATCATGGGTTGTTATTGAGCCCTCCTCCAATTCTGATGCAGTGTCTTCATACAGTATGTTCTTTGAATAAGTATGGTGAAAGACAACAGCCCTGACACACAAATTTTCTGATTTTAGAGCATGCAGTTTCCCCTCTTTCTATTGCAATGATTACCTTACGTGTCTTGTAATTACCATTTGCCTCACTGTTATCCATAGTTTGTTATGATCCACAAAATTGAATGCCATTGCATAGTCAATAAAACATAAATATGTTTTGGTGTTCTCTGCTTTTAACCAGGACCTATTTGATCTCAATAATGATATCTCTTGTTTCAAGGCCTCTTTTGTATCTGGTTTGAATTTCTGTAAGTTTTCTTTTGATTTACTGCTACAATTATTTTTGAATTATCTTCAGAAAGATTTTACTTGCATGTGGAATTAATGCAATTAATTTCCACTGTTGGATCATCTTTCTTTGGAATTGGTTTCAGTCAGTTGATTAGGTAAGACTAGCAAGTGCTTCCAATGCTACATCAGCTTTTGAAAACATTTCCATTGGCATTCCATAAATTTTTCTAGCCTTCTTTGGCAATAATGCCTTCAGAACAGCTCAGACTTTTTAAAAATACTATTAATTCTTGATCCTATGCTGCTACGTGAAATAATTTAATGTTGACAAATTATTTTTGGTACAGTGACTTGTTCTTTTTTCAGAATTAGGATTATTTACTTATTTATATTATGTTCTCTCCCCCCCAAAAACAGTCTTATTGTCACATAATTTACATATCATACAATTCAATCATTCAATCATATCAAAGGTACACTCACCATCACGTTCATCTTAGAGCTCCCCACCCCACCCCACATGGTTAAATTGCCTTTAAAGTGAGTTGTACAATCACAATCTGTTCTAATTCTCTCTTCCTGTTCTCACCTTCATTATTTACTTCTGAAATCCTCATTGCCTCCCTATCACCCACCCCGACCCCTGCTTTCTCTATAACACCTTGTATCAGTAATTCTCAGTATGCATCCACTCCCTCTGTATTTCACAGGTGGGAACCCCAAGAGAAAACACTAAAAAACAAAATTGTACTAAGGTGGTTAGGCTATAATTATAAAAGGATAAAGCCAAAAATACAAATAATGTGTAAGAAGGAAAAGACACACATCAACATTCAACAAGCCAAGGAGGAAATTTCTGTTATGGAACAAGTAAGAGATACTTTCCCCCAGTACAAATTCAGGTCTAGTCTATTGGAGGGTCAACTGGCCAATTATTGAGTTCAATCCAGCAAAATCAAGATTACAATGATCTCTGCCTGACAGTAAGGCTGTTCGCGACTCTTGCCTTTGACGAGAACAGATCTGCCGGCGGCTCAGTCTGATTAGATATACTGCAGGTGAGTTTGGGACTCCCACTGTCCTCCATAGCCTCCTACATATTGGGTGTCCATAACTTTAGCTCTGATACTTTTCTCTTCACCATATTTGAATTTTGTAATTGTCATCTTTGGATCACACAAACTGGCGTGCTTCTTCCATGTGTATTTATTTGACTCGTAGCTTAGATGGCTTCTTGTTTGAATGCAAGTTTTTAAGACCACAGACACTATTCCAATTTTCCAGTTGATAGCCAGGTACCATCTGCTTCCTTCACTACACTTTGTTGTAGCACCCTTATCTTCAGTCATCTTTTCGTGAAGGTGAGTATGGAGCAGCATCATGATGTAGGGACTAATTATTCTTAAGTTAGCTCTAAGATTTATTATAAGCCCATTCTTGGATCTGTGCTTGTTGTTGTTGTTTTTTTTTGTAACTGAAGTTAATATAGATGTCATATATTCATTTATGTCAAACATGATTGTACAATTGCTTCCACAATTAGTCTCCAAACATGCTTTTCCTTCCTGGACTTCTTGACATCATCTCCCTCTAACACTCCCCACAACTCCTCTATATCCCCCTTCCCCCCGGAATCTTTGTTATATTTGCTTTCCCTACAGGTTCAATGTTCCTGGTTTCATTTACTGAAAAACAGAGAAACAAACATAACAGTTTCAAGTGGGTGACACTTAATAGCTGCACCTTTCTGAGATACACTTTAATATGAACAAACATAAGCAAAATATAACAGAATGACCATCACAGGATTGTCCAATAATACATATCTTAATATAGCATACAGAGTGTTGATGTACCAAGATTGTGTTTGTCCACCAACCAACAGTACCTCGCTCTTGGTACAGCTGTCTTCTTTCTCAGACACCATGTTTTTTCTGGCTTAAGTCCTCAGGTTGTAAGTGCAGGGGGTGGTTCACATATGAGGTCGAGGTGATGCAGTCTCTGGAATTTGCCATGCTCCCTGAAGATCCAGGATTCAGTGCCCCAGTGTTCTATGGCACCTGGTCTGGGTTCCCCATGATATCCGCAGATGCCCTGGGTCAATTCTGCCACCCACTGCATGCCACTAAAGACCCTCCCCACCTAATGCTCCCAAGAACATCTTCAGTTTCTTCTCCTCCCAACCTATGTTCTGCTACTTGTTGCTACTGAAGAGGACTCATACATTATATGTCCTTTTGTGCATGACTAACTTCACTCAACATAATGTCTTCCAGAGCTCTCCACACTTGAGTTGTTTTATGGTTTCATCGCTGTGTTTTAGGGATGTGTAGTATTCCATTGTGTATATGTACCAGAGGGTTTTTTTTAAATCTAGTCTTCCATTGATGGGAATTTAGACTACTTCCAGATTTTTGTTGTAGTGAACTGTGCTGTGATGATCATGGGGAAGCAAACTTCGTGATCTGTTTCTTATTTCATTGGCTACATGCCCAGTAGTGGTATTGCTGGATCATATGGTAGTTCAATTTCCGTATGTTTTAGGTATCCCCATATGGCTTTCCGTAGTGGCTGTACATATTCACAAGCCTACCAGCAGTGGATCTCACCACACCCTCTCCAACATTTGTTCTCAGTTTTGTTTTGTTTTTAATCAGGCTACAGTAATGGGAGTTATGTGGTATCTCATGGTTTATTCAACTTGCATTTCCGGGATGGCTAATGACCAGGAGCATTTCCTCATGTGTTTATTAGCCAATTGAGTGTCATCTTTCGTGAATCATCTGTTCAGGTCTTTTGACCACCTTTTCAGAGGTTTATTAGTTTTTTCTTCTTGTAAGCTTGTAAAATTCTTTAGACTTTTATCATTAGTCTTTTGTCTGTTATGTCATTACTAAATATCTTTCCCAGTCTGTGGGATCCCTTTTTACTCTTTTAATAAAGTCTTTCAATATGCACAAGTGTTTTATTTTTAATAGATCCCATTCATCTATTTTATCGTCCACAGAGTGAGTTTCCTTTGTAATTTGGATAGCCCATGAATTCCCTGCACTAGGGATCCTAGCTTTGTTCCAATTTTCTCTTAGAAGTTCCTGATATCTTTGGGTTTTACATTTAGGTCTTTGATCCACCTTGAGTTGTTTTTTGTGCATGGAGTGAGATATGGGTCTTGCTTCATTCTTCTGCACATGGACATCCAGCTTTTCCAACACCATTTATTGAAGAGGGTCTTCTCTTGTAATGTTTTTAGGGACTTTGTCAAAAATCAGTATGCAGCATGCAGATGTTTTGATTTCTGAGTTTTCTGTCCTAATCCATTGATCCACTGGTACATATACACAATGGAATACTACACATCCCTAAAACACAGCGATGAAACCATAAAACAACTCAAGTGGAAACTTGTTGAGCATAAGCAACCCTGCTGTTATATGAAATATCAGTGGCACATCTTCCAGTATCAAAGCAACATGCAAGCCATCACAGTACAGCACACTGCCAAATAAGTGGCATTTAACCCCTAAACACATATTATTTCCAGTTCTCCATAGTCTCAGAAGTTGAATTGTACCAGACTACTCAGTTCAAACCAGCACTAAACAAGTGATCACTTCCACGATTTATTCTTCAAAATGTCTCAATGACAAACAAAAACCCTCAACCCTAACTGAATTGCCCAAGAGTAGTAAAACACCTTTGATTGTGAAACCATGAAATGATGAAAAACTGAGAAAACAAGTAATTATTTCTCTAAGCAAATAACTAAGTCCAAATATATCTCCTTCTACCTAGCATTGTCTTGTTACTGCTAGCAAAGTCAGTCTTCATGCTGGCACTCCTACACTTTTGCTTTTGTCCTTCTCTACAACTGTTGGCACAACCCTGTTCCTTATCATGTTCCTTACTTTTTTTTTTCAAGTCTTAACCTGAATACACAGTCTGCCAAAGGGATTTTTTCTCTCTCTCTCCTTAGCAAAGGGATTTTGCTGTACAAAAAATGATACATGTATTTGGGATGTCAAAATGTTGGAATATTCTGAAATTTTGAAAATAATTTTGGTCATGTTCTGGGACACGGGAACAAAATTGAGACTGTTTTAAAATCCAGACCATTTGCTTCCTCTTCTCATATTCATAACTTCAAATGACATCAGTATACTTTCTCAAGTTTTATCTAGATCTTGTGTAAAGCCATGAATGAAGCCAGGCCAAGGACTTGTTAGCCAGATGTCAGCATGTTATTTCATTACTTTTCACCTTTCAAGGTTAGTCTGCAATCTGTTACAAACACTTAACTGTATTCCCATTTACTCAGATGTAAAATTTGAATTTGCTAAATGTCTTTAATAAATTCCCACACTTATTCCTGCTTGTTAAAAATAAAAATAAATTATATTGTATTCTCATTTTCATTACTTGTTTTGGTTAATGAATGTTTTCTTCAAGCATACACTTTATTTTTCTAGTCATCTTAGCCATTCCTCCAGCAATTAATTCTCAGAACCTCATGTGAGATCATTTCCATCCCCTTTCTGATAATGCTTTTTCTTTTGAACTGTTTTCAGCTTCGGGTTTCTCTGCTATCTTCCAGGGCTGATCAATATCCAGTGACCTTTACTCACAATTTCTTGATATGTGATCTTTCTGACTTAGGAGCCTTGAGCTCCTTTAATGTGATTACATTCTCTTTTAAAATATTCTCATATAATTTTTATTTCAAGCACTTCTAACTAATGCTCATTTGTTCATAATTAGGTCCAAGTATGACTTTCCTTGTCACTCTATTTAACACTAAATACAAAAGAAAACAGCAACAGCAACAACAACAAAAACCTGATAGCAGTACCAATTAATTTTTCAGATTTGTTTGTTCCTTCCCAGAAGAGAGCCATACATTGAGCCGTGATAATATAACACATTTATAAAAGTTCTATGAACTCTCTCTCATGATCTATCTGCAAGACAGCTGCTAACTATAGCAACATCATTGTATGAATTATTGAAAGACATTCTAACCCCACTTCACCTTCCCCAAATAACTCTGAAAACAAATGACTTGGTGATTGGATTGTGTATACTTTCTATAGATTAGCAAAAGACATGCCACCTTTGAGAAGACATAACTTGGAACCAGGGCACACAAAATTAATAGAATGGAGCTGGATTTCCGTCCTTGTTTGTCCTTTCCTTTGGGTACCCTAGTACAATGTTACATGTACATATTACATGAGGACAGGAGAAAACATCAAGGATAAAACCATTGTCAAAACCACATACTGCATACTAATGGGGCACAGAATTGACTTCCCATTTTGATTTCTTTGACTTATATTTGTGCTTCCAGAAAAGTTTCTCTGAATTTACAGACATTAATTCTGCAAAAGAGATTAATAGATTCTTATTTGTAAGCAACCCTCTGAAAACATCTTCCAGACATTAAAAATTAACGTTTATTTAGTGAGGTCAGACAGATATATCTTGTAATTTCACTAGTAAATGACTGGAGTGGAATAGATCATCTCTTTTCTAGTGGGATTGGTTCTTCAAAGCAGTGGCTCTCAAGTCAAGCTGCCTGATCTCATAGCCATTTTCTGTCCCTTCATAACTGTATAACCTTGAGCAAGTAATTTGATTTCAATGCCTCAGTCTCCTCATGATTATAACAGCATCTACTTCATAGCTTTGTTGTGAAAATAAAATGAGGTCATACATGCGAAGTCAAATGAGTATAGTGCCTGGCATATGATGAGCATGTAATAAGTATTAGTTATTATGATTGCACAGAAATTACCATGTAGTATCTACTCTCAGCTTTGAATGTGAAATTGAAGGGATTTAGATTAAATGAAATGTCAGAGAATTTGAGTGTCTTAGCCAGAAAGACTAATCATATGAAAGTGATACTTTCAGATAGAAAGAGAATTGGTCTATGCCACTCAGAAAATCAGTGTGACTAGAACCCATATGTCTGCCACTATCTAGCTCCAGCCTGAGACTGAAGATGTGGAGGGCAGATAAATATGACTACTAAAGAAGTCATTATTTAAAAGTAACTTCTTCAGGATGGTGGGTTGATTTGATTTTTCAATTATACAAACTTCTTTCTCCTTTTTCCATAATTTGGAAGAATCTGTTATTTCTTTACTTGCTACAATCTGTCACTGGAATTGCTTATCCCTTGTTCTTTGTGAGGATTCACTGAAGTCCTGATCTCTTTGTATGGTTTTCATAAAATTTTGGATTTTGAAACCCTGGAATCAAAAGTACGAAATGCATCCAAACCAAACACTTTAATTGGCAATCTCGGTGTTGTCCCTAATGTGCCTTGGACAGGTCTCATTTCTGTTACAAATATATATGAAATGAAGAGGGAAAATCCAAACCACCTATTTCATTTCTCACATATACTACTGTTATCAGTTTGGAATATTTTATTCAGACTCTTTAATTTCATATTTGCATAGATAACATTTTATTTTTACAGAGAGAGTTATAGTATCATATTATTTATCATTTATTTATTTATTTTTAATATTTTTATTGTAAATTAATTGGGAGGTTTACATTTCAGATCATCCACTCTGCATTCAGCAATTCAAGCCACTCATCAAACCACTCATCAACCCCTTATTTTATCCCATCCTGGCTCTCCTGATTTCTCTTCTCCCTCTTATAGACCACCATCCAAGTCTCTATCTGTCAACTTTCTATTGCTTCCTCTTCCTATCTTTGCCCTCCTCCCTTCGGAGCTTCCAGAGCCTTTTTCCTTTGGTATCCAAGTCTCTGTCTTCACTTTTATACTTATAGTAGTGGTCTCATACAAAACATGTCTTTTTATGATTGATTAATTTCACTCAGCATAATGTTCTTCAGGTCCATTTATGTTATGAGAGGTTTCATGGTTTCATCATTTTTAAATTGGATTAGTTGGGTGGTTGTTTTTTGTTACTAAGATATTGCAGTTTTCTCTAGATTTCAGAGATCAGTCCCTTATCTGTTGTGTCATTCATAAAGATTTCTTTCCCCAGTGAGTATGACTTCTTTTTATTGTTGTGATGAAGTCTTTTGGTGCACATAATGTCACATCTTTAGCAGGTCAAATCTATTTTGTCTTCTACTATGTGTGTTTCCTTCAATATATTTGTTAGTGTGTCGATTCTATTAAGTGTATCCCTAATTTCTCATTGATGATCTTTGTAGCTCTGGAATTTACATTATTGCCTTTGATCTATTGTGAGTTTGTTTTCGAACATGTGTGAGCGATCGGTCCTGTTTCATTCTTCTGAAGATAGAAATCCAATTTTGCCAGAACCATTGATTAAAGGGTCTATCTCTTTCCATTTTAATGGTTTTGGCCCTTTGTCAAAGATCAGTGGTCTATAGGTGGATAAATTTATTTCTGGGTTTTCTATTCTATTCCATTGGCCTATATACCTATCATTGTACCAGTACCAGGCTATTTTCACTACTGTGGCTATGCAATAGATTTTCAGATTGGTGTTTAAAAGTCTCCTATTTTATTCTTCTTAGGAAGTCCTTTGCTTTTCCTGGGTATCTTTGTTCTCCATATAAAGTTATACTTAGTTTTTCTGTTTCTTTAAAGATTAGAGTTGAGATCAAAAGCCCATGAGTAGACCACTGGAGATCCCCTTGCAGAGGGGTCTCGGGGAGGAGATGAGCCAGTCAGGGTGCGATGTAACAATGATGAGAAATACAACTTTCCTCTAGTTCCTAAATGTTTCCTCCCCACTCCCACTACCATGACTCGAATTCGATCTTGCAAGTCTGGCTAGACCAGAGGAGGTACACTGGTACAGATAGGAACTGAAAATACAGGGAATCCAGGGCGGATGAGCCCTATAGGACCAGTGGTGTGAGTGGCAAAACAGGGAGGGTAAAGGGAGAATGGGTAGGAAAGAGGGAACCGATTACATGGAACTGTGTGTGACCTCCTCCCTGGGGGACAGACAACCGAAAAGTGGATGAAGGGAGACTTCGGACAGTGCAAGATATGACAAAATACCGATTTATAAACTATCAAGGGCTCATGCGGGAGGGGGGAACGGGGAGGGAGGGGAAAAATGAGGACCTATTGTCGGGGGTTTAAATGGAGAGAAAATGTTTTGAGAAATGATGTACAAATGCGCTTTACACAATTGATGTGTGTATGGATTGGGATAACAGTTGTATGAACCCCTAATAAAATGTTATTAAAAAAAAAAGATTAGAGTTGAGATTTGGATCAGAATTGAATTGTGTTTATAGATTTCTTTGAGTAGAATTGACATGTTCATAATGTTAAGCCTGCCTAACCATGAACATGGTATATTCTTTCATTTATATAGATTTTCTTTGATCTTTTGTAGTAATCCCGGGCTTTTATTGGTTGGAAGTTGTTTAATGGCATGATCTATCTCATAGGGTACATATGTGTTCAATATCGTTATGTCTTCTTTTTCTATAAGGAGCCCTAGTGCTGTAGTAGTTATACCTTGGGCTGGTAATTTCAAGGTCCTCAGTTTAAAACCACCAGCTGTTCCAAGGGTGAAAGGTGAGGTTTTCTACTACAAAGAATTACAGTCTTGGAAACCCATGGAGCCAGTTCTATCCTGTCCTATAGGGTTGCTATGAGTTGGAATTGACTTGATGGTAGTATTTTTACTTTTTCTATTGCTCTTTTAATCATTATATAGTGTCCTTTTTGGGCCACTCATTATTATTTTTTGCATTGAAGTCTATTTTATTGAAGATAATATTGCCACTCCTGCTTTTATTTTTTGGTTACCATTCTCTTGGTAATTTTTTCTCCATCCTTTGATTTTTTTAGTCTATTTTTGCCTTTTGATCAAAAGTGTGTTTCCTGTAGGCAACCTATCATTATTCATTGTTTTATTATCCAGTCTATTGACTGGTGCATTTAAATCATGAATATTCAGTGACGTTATTTATACGTGGGTGTTTTCCCTTTCATTTTGCTGGGAGGTTTTGGTGTGGTTTTATTGGTTTCCTTGTTATTCATCTATTTCTATATCATTTTAATTATTTTATTCAGTGCATTGATTTGGGGACAGAATTGTCTTATATGTTGCTTTCTGACTTGTTTGTTATTTTTGTAGATTCTCTGTCCAAAGTGTTCCCTTTAGGTTTTTGTTATTGTTGTTGCAATTCTCGTCTCATTTTCTAAAATTCCTTTAATTTCTCCTTTTCTGGACATTCTCTTATTTCTCTCTCGTATTTGAGGGATACTTTTGTTGAATATAAGATTCTTGGTTGGCAATGTTTTTCCTTCTGAGTATGTCACTCCACTGCTTTCGTGCCTGCATAATTTATACTCAGAAATCTAAGCTTACTCTTTTCATTTTTCTTTGTAGATGACTGTTCGTTCTCTTTTCTTCAGCTGTTCTCAGGATTTTATCCTTATCTTTGATTTTGGAGAGTTTGATTTTGATATGCTGGGATGTTTTCCATTTGAGGTTGATCCTGTTTGAGGTTATCTCAGCTTTTTGAAAAATTATTTGCTCCTCTTTTATGATTTAGTGGTTTTCTGCCAACACGTCTTATACTGTAATCTCTAGTTGTTGTATTTTCCTTCCTGCTCTGGAATCTCAATGAGATGTAGGTTTTTCCTCTTGATAGTGTCTCATATAATTCTTAGGCTGTTATCAGATTTCTTTGCTCTTTTTGTTCATTGTTTCTCTCATTGGTTGCAATTGAGTGAATTGTCTTCAAGCTAACTAATCCACCTTTCCATTTCTTTGATTCTATTACTCTGCTTAAAAAAAAATTAGCCATGATGATGTCTAATTCTGTTATAGTATACTTCTGGATTACTATTTGATGTAGGTTTTCTATTTTTTTCTATTCTTTCAGTTGTTCTCTGGATCATTCTAAAGAACTTAAACATTATTTTTCTAAATTCTATTTCTGGTAGTTCGAGGGTGTTATTCAGTTGTTTTTGCCTGGTTTTGCTCTTTCTCTTGCAAGGTGGGGGCATTGTGCACACTCACATGCAACTGTGGGACAGAATGGACTCTGTTGCCACAACATCATTTAGCTGTTAATGTTTGAAGGGCTTCTCTATCACATGGGAGCAATTGGTTTTGTCTTGCTGGGTACAGCGATGACTGAGGGCTTCTTTGCCAAGGCACAGGTGTATCCAGGACCTTCCCTGTCAGGGTTTGTGAAAGTCAAGGCCTTCCTTGCTGTGGCAGAGGAATGCCAAGTATCTTATTTACCAGGGAATGAGGATGTCCAGGGGCTTTCTTTATGGGCCGCGGGGGCATCCAAGTCTTTCACTGCTAGGGCGCAATGAGAGCTGTCCTTTGCTGCAGTATGAGGACATCCATCACCTCCTTGCTGGTGCACCAGAATGACCGGTTGCTTCATTGCCTGGACACTGTGTGGTAGTTACATAATTTCATGTAAACTTGAAGATAAATAAAAAGGTAGGGGCGGAGTTTAGCTTGTCAATCAGGTCACAGTCTGATGGTGCCTCCTTGTGGGTGTGGTCTTCTCATAAGGAGGGTTCAGGTTACCTCCCCCTTCTTTGTAGGCCTTCTCCTTCCTGCTGGCTGACCCTGATTGCTGCTATGTGTCCACCATCATTGGATCCGCATGACATTGCACTCACTGGTCTGTGATATTCCTGCATTCTGCATCATTGTGTATGGCTGCGTGGGCCTGACTAGTATTGGACTTATGGACTTGAGTTGAACTGGGTTGGGATGTTTTCTCCACAAATAATTATTTCTTGATATAAAGTTCTCTCTTACATATATGTGAATGTCATTGAATTTATTTCTCTAGTCAACGCAGCCTAACACACATAGGGGCAGCCAGAACCTTTCTTGCCAGCATGTGGGGGAGGCAGGGAACCTCCTCATCAGGTTTTTTTTGACAGTCAATGTTTACTTTTCTGGGACAA
>NW_022111323.1:2508057-2509534 GCF_000313985.2 Echinops telfairi | reverse complement strand
TGGGGGAGGCAGGGAACCTCCTCATCAGGTTTTTTTTGACAGTCAATGTTTACTTTTCTGGGACAAGGGTGTATTTGTGACCTTCCTTGATGGGTCTCAGGGACTTCCAGGGTTTTTCTTGCCAGGTCACAGGGAAATTTAGAGACTTTCTTTTGGGGACATGGAAATGACCAGGATCTACCTTGCCAAGGTGAAGGAATGTCCAGGGTCTTCCTTGCCAGAACTCAGGGACTTCCTGGGGTTTCCTTGCTGGGTGTCAAGGAAGGATGAGCCCTTCCTTATTGGGCTACGAGAATGACTGGGGCCCACCTTGCTAGGGCATGAGGATGCCTGGGACCTTCCTTTTCAGCTCACTGGGAGGACTTGGGGGTCTATCTTGTCTGATTCAGGCATGGCCAGGTCCTTTCTTGTTGAAGCTTAGGCATACCCATAGCTTTCCTTGTGGGGGTGTGGGAATGCCCGAAGTTTTGATTTTCAGGTCTCAGGAATGACTAGGGCCTTCCCTGTTATGTTGTAGAGAGGGCCAAGTCTTTCTTTGCCAGGTTGTGGGGCAAGACTTGGGCTTTCCTTTCAGGTATTAGGGACAATTGGTCCCTTCTTTTCATGTTATATATTCAGTGTAAATTGGAAAAAAAATTGAATTAAGTATCTATATATTGACTTCACTTTGTTATTATACTTTAGTTAAAAGTTCACAAAGCAAATTATGTTTCCAATCAATAGTCCATAAACAATTGATCTGTGACATTTATTTTGCAGCCCCTGTGATATGTCAGTACTTTCCCCATTTTCTCAGTGGGTTCCTTGTTTCTAGTCTTCTGATTTATGTGTGCAGTGAACAGCATGGGTGCCATATCTGATCTCTAGTAGTTTCCCTATTTCCATGAGACAGAGGTCAGATATATCCCCCACCCTCCATCTTCCTTTACCTATTGTGACAATGATTGTTCCTCTCACACAACTCTACTTCTATGCTGGGTTTGATAATTCATTGCAATGGCCACACAGAACCCAAAGACAAAACTCGCAATTATAGGGATTTACGAGGGAAGTTAACAGGTTACCACAAATCAGGATCAATAAACAGTAAGGACATAACTATTAGGCCACAGCAACACCTCTTTTCAACTCATCAAATCTCTCTCCAGTTCTCAGCCTATGAGCCATGGCCAAGAAGCTTGGCTTTCTCTCTGCCTAAACATATTATAGTCTCAGTACTACTTCTCTGTTCTGCATCATTATGTCCTTACCTTGGCTCTGATCTCAGCCTGGCTCCTTTTCTCTTTCACTTGGTCTATGGTGCCTCTTTTCTCAGGATTCACCACTTCAGACACAGATCTCCCATGGATTTGTCTTTCTTCTCTTGCTTCTTCAAAGATAACTAAAACTCATCAGTACCCTTTATTAGTGTTACACACACACCCTATTTGCATTAGTCCCAACCAATCTTTTGGCCAGAGTCATAGAGACATGGGTA
>NW_022111323.1:2507137-2507957 GCF_000313985.2 Echinops telfairi | reverse complement strand
AAATATTCTATTAAAATTTGTTTTACCTTTTTACTCTTTCTAACAGACTTTTTATTGTAGTCCTGCTCAGTATGGATGGTAGTGGTAGCCTGGAACCATTGCGTTCTTGTGGTCTCAGGATAAAGGTTCATGTGGGCCATTAGTCCTTTGGACTAACTGATTCCTTGAATTGCCCATTATCTCCACTTTACTTTGCTCTAGGTTGGAAGAGACCAATAGTTTCTTCTTAGAGGGCCACTCACAAGCTTTTAAGAACTGTGTTTTAGGACTTGCTCTAGATATCCCCAGATATTACTGTTCTTAGCCTTCAAGTCCAGAAGTTCAGTCCCAATATCTAAGTCATTTCTATAACTCTGGTCCCTATGTGCGCTATCATATATTTGAGTATGCATGCATTTACAGTTATGCATGTAGAAATATATTCAATATATGTATATATGGATGCAGGTATATTCACATAATATCTCCCTCACCTATGATTGTTGTTGAACAATTGTTTTTTTAATAGCATTTACTATAGTTTCTCTATATTCTTGTGTATCTCTTTTTATCTTTCTTTACCTTGGTCAAGCAAAACCAGTGAATTTTATATATGTATAGATACAGAGAGGCTTATATCAAGAAATAACCTCACACAGCTGTAGAAGCTGGCAAGTTCCACTTCCATGCCTCAGCAGTCAGGTGGGGCTTTGTATTAATTCACATAGCTGGAGGAATTGAAGAACCCAAGAAGATCGACAGGTCTGAAGATACGCCACTGGCTGATGTCAAAGAACCAGAGGTCAGATGAAGACCTAGATGCAGGATCCATATTCTTTTT
>NW_022111323.1:2501066-2505774 GCF_000313985.2 Echinops telfairi | reverse complement strand
CTCTCACACCCTCCTTGCCACTGATTTTGGATCACTTGTTGCTTCCTTGTCCCTGGTTTGGTCAGCACCACCTCCTTACCCCCGCCTCCCCCTCTTCCGTGTCCCGCCGGAACCATTGGTCCTGTTGTTTTCTCCTCCAACCAATTCATCCAGTCTATCTTATCTAGATAAATCTGTAGAGATAATAATATGTACCAAAAATCAAGCCATAGCAAGATAGGCGATGAGTGAGAACACATCGATGACAACAACAACAAAAAAACAATTACCCATAGAAGAATAAATTAATTAAAAGAAACAAATTTTAAAGAAAGAAAAATCTGTAAATAGATCTAGGCCTGATTTTTTATCTCTAGGCGTGTCCTTCAGTCAGGTCCGATGGGGTACCATGCTCTGTTCCCAGAGTCTGTCCTTTGTACTCCGTCAGGGGCTCCCTGCTCTGCTGCCACGGTTACTCTGCCACACGCTTTTAGTGATTTGCCTGTGTCACAGGGTCAGTTTGGGCCAGCCCCGACACTGGGTCTCCAGTGTTGTCCCCCTTAGGGCACTGGGCCATCAAGGAATGGTGTGTCTCGTAGTGGGATCAGCCATATTGTCCACTATGTGCATTGGCTGTTCAGAGTAGGGATATCATCCTCCAGGTCTGGTGGGTCAGGATGTGCTCCACTCTCTTTTCCTCCCCATAAGTGCTCCCATGTGCTATGATCAGACTTGCCCCTCTCCCCTAGCTGCAGTTTCAGTGCCATCCTCTCAAGTAAATTCTTCTGGGGAGAGGGGCAGTTGTCCACGTAGCTGATATGGGGGCAGAGCCCTCAGACCCCTCCACTGGCTCAGGATCCATATTCTGTAAAACAAACAAACAAAAACCATAGAGCCTTGCCAAAGCATCCACATATATGGGAAACCCACTGCCCCCGTGAGGAAACTCACATTCAGTTGATTGGCTGCTCATATCAGATCCCGGTGAATGATTATGTTATAACTACCAAACCACTCAGAATCATGATGTAGCCAAGTTGACACACAACTGTGATGACAGTCACTTTGTGCTGATTACCTGCAAAAGGTATGTCTTAGGCTGGTCGTCAAGAGAAACAAAACCAATGACACTCACATATGTGTTACAAAGAGCACTATATAAAGACATAATCTAAAATAAAAAAGGTATCCCAGTGCAGTCCAACTGAAATCCATGGGTCCAATGATAGCCAGAGCCCTCTTCAGATTCACACATTTTTAGGTTGATGATACAGAAAAGTGAAGTGGGATGCAAGAAGATCACTGACGGGGGCTTCCATTGGAGTCAGACACAGAGTCCCAGCAAGCAGGAAGATGAAGGTAAAGAGAGAAGGGAGAAGTCCCCAATGTCTCTCTTATAAAAATGCCACAACTTCCAGGAAGCATCATCAAGTTGTGACCTGATTGACCGATTGAATTCCACTCCTACACAATTGCAAGTTAGCATGAAATCTAACTCTGACACTGTTCATTTCATTCCCATTCACCATAATTAATTCTTGTATACATTAAGTTGGAACTGACCAGACAGAACTTAACTACTCTCTAGTTATTGATTTTCCCTCCCTCCTCCTAACATCCCTCATAATTATCAAAGAATGTTTGTGTGTATAAACTGATTCTTGACTTATTTATTTATTAAAAATCATTTTATTGGGGTTCTTACAGCTCTTATCACAATCCATACATCCATTGTGTTAAGCACATTTGTACATATGTTGCTTTCATCATTTTCAAAATATTTTCTTTCTGTTTTTTTCCCCTCCATTCGCCACTCTTTCACCCCCATGAACCCTTGATAAATTATTATTATTTTCATATTATTATTTTCATATTATGTCATATTATTGTTTTCATATTTTACACTGCTGACTGTCTCCCTTCATCCACGTTATTGTTGTTCATCCCTCTGGGAAGGGGTGGGGGAATTGTGCATCAGTGTAGTCAGTTCCCCATTTCTCCTGCCTTCTCCCCACACCTTCCTCCTCTATGCTCATGATATCACTACACCCACTGCTGTTCCTGAAGGGTTTATCTTTCCTGGATTCCATATGTTGAGTGCTCTTAGCTGTACCAGTGTATGTGCTCCAGTCTAGCCCAATTTGTAAGGTAGAATGGGGGTCATGATAGTGGGGAGGAGGATGCATTAAAGAACTAGAGGAATGTTGCGTGTTCTGGTGGTGCTGTGCTGTACCCTGGCTGCCTCCTTCTTTCCTTGTGACCCTTCTGTGAGAGAATGTCCAATTATCTACAGATGGGCTTATATGTACACTCCGACCCCCATCATTTGCATATATATGTTTGTTTGTGGTCTTCTGACACCTCCTGATCACACAAGCTGGTGTGCTTCTTTTATATGGGCTTTGTTGCTTCCCTGCTAGATGGCCACTTGTTTAGCTTCAAGTATTTAAGACCCCAGATGCCATATCTTTTAATAGCCGGGCGCCATCTGCTTTCTTCACTACATTTGTTTATACACACATTTTGTCTTCAGTGATCGTGTCAGGGAAGGTGAGCATCACAGAATGCCAGGTTATTAGAACAAAGTGTTCTTGCATTGAGGGAGTACTTGAGTAGTGGTCCAATGTCAATCTGCTACCTTAATACTTAACATATAAATATATGTACATAGATCTTTTCCCCTACTGTTATATTTAAATATATTTACCTACGTACATGCCTTTATTTAAACCTCTATAAATGCCCTTTGCCTCCTAGTTCTTTCCTCTATTTCCTTTTATTTTCCTCCTGTCCCACTATCATGTTCAACCTTCATTTGACTCTCAGTGCTTTCTCTCAGCTGCATTGCACTTGATCAGATCCCATCAGGCATTTTACACTCTCCTCGCCATTGATTTTAGCTCTTATTGTTCCCTTGTCCCTGAGTTTGTTGGCTCCCCCCTCTCTTTCTTCCACCTCCTCCTCTCCCACATCCTCCCAGAGCTGTCGGTCCCATTGTTTTGTCCTTGGGATAAGTTATCCTACCTATCCTAAATGGATAGACATGAGGAAAAAAATGGAAAAAAGAAAAAGGCATTTTTAAAAACATCCAAAAAACCAACCCTATAAATAATTCCAGATCTGTCTTCTGACTCTTCTCAATGTTTTCCAGTCTGGTCTGGCCAAGTGCTATGCCCTGCCCAGAAATTCTGAGATCCAAATTCCGGGCTTCCTCAGGTACTTCATGGCTTTGCTCCCCTTGTTGCTCTGTTACACTCCCTTCATGTTTTGCTCCCATTTGGGAGTGGGTGGTGTTAGACCAAGCACAATCCCCGCTCTGTGTCTCCAGTGCTGTCCCCTGTAGCCCTATGGGTCAGTGAGGTGGCATCATGCCTCATAATAGGGCCAGCCCCACAGTCCTCTCTGTGCATTGACTGCCCTGAGCAGGCATGTGGTGGGCCTGCTTGGGGTTATCTCTATATATCTCCCTCCCTCCCACCCACTTAGTTGCTTTCATGCGGTTTGGGCAAACCTGCTCCTCTTCCCGGGCTGTATCTTCAGTGCTGTCCTCTGCAATGCATTCTTCTGGGGATGGGGTCAACGTAACTGGGACTGAGGCCAGCCCTGCAGACCTTTTCATTAGTTCACTGCTTCATTCTGGTCTGTTGCCCTTGAGGCTTGAAACCCCAGGTTAAAGTCTGGTCCCTTTCTCGCGTTCCTGTGTAGACATAAACAATACCCACCCCCTTTGTGGGTTAGTGGCCTGTTGCCCGACTATCCACGTCCTCTCCCCACATTCCTCCTCTTTTTCAGTTGGCTGCCATATTCATCCCTGTGTTGGGTCCAACCCCTGCTAGGGTGCCTGGACCTCACCCCAGGAATTTATGCATTTGGTGACTTTTCCTCTATGCTCCTTGTGCTTTAAGCTTACCTTAGTGGACTCGTGTTGTATTTGTCCTTTTGTGCTGGACTTACTTCACTTAGCATAATATCCTCCAAGTTTTCCTATGTGTCAATGTGATTCATATGTTAGCTGAAGCTTTTTAACGGTGCATAGTACTCCATTGTATTATTATTATTATTTTATTTCCATCTTTTCCAGTGGGGAAACAGGGAATCCAGGACCTATAGACCCCTCAGGACCCATATTGAGAGTAGCAATACTAGGAGGGTAAGGGTAAGGTGGGGGAGAAAGGGAGAACCAATCACAATGATCTACATATACCCCCCTTCCAGGAGTACGGACAGCAGAAGAGAGGGTGAAGGGAGACATCGGTCAGTGTAAGACATGTAATAACAATAATAATATATAAATTATGAAGGATTTATGAGGGAGGGAGGAATGGAAGGAGGGAGGATGGGGAGGAAGGGAAAAATGAGGAGCTTATAGCAAGGGCTCAAGTAGAAAGAAAATTTTTTGAAAATGGTGATGGCAACAAATGTACAAATGAGCTTGACACAATGGATGTATGTATGGATTGTGCATTTTCCTTATGGATAATGATCGGGAATATTTTCTCATGTTTGTTGTCCATTTGAATTTCTGCTCTTGTGAAACTTCTGTTCAGGCCTTTTGCCCATCTCCTCAATGGGTTGTTTGTTTTTCTTATTGTAGCAGTGTATTATAGATTTTAGTAATAGGCCTTTGTCTGATGTGATATTGCTAAAGATATTTTCCCAGTCTGTAGGCTTTCTTATACTCTCTTGGCAAAGTCTTTTGATGTGCGCAGGTGTTTTATCTTCAGTATAT
>NW_022111323.1:2498014-2500613 GCF_000313985.2 Echinops telfairi | reverse complement strand
ATTATTGATAGGTTTTTTCCTTTGGTATGATTTTCTGTATATTAAATCCAGGCTAGTATACACACACACACACACACACACACACACACACACACGCACACACGCACACATATATTGAGAGAGAGAAAGAGAGAAAGTGGATTAATGGTTTATATGGAGCATGGCAGGGGAGATTGGGGGGGAATAGGAAGCTAATAACAATGATTACAAGAAAGAATAAAATGTTCTAAAATTGGCGGTGTTAATGATTATACAACTCTTTCTGATATTATTGAACTATTGAATTGTGTGATATGTGGATTATGGGCCAATAAAACCTTTTTTAAGTAGGTGAAAGGTGTGCTCAGTTCACCAAAAGTGACATCGATATTGTTAGTGACATCAATATTGTTAGCAAACACGTGAAAAAATACTTATGATCACTAGCCATCTGGGAGGCACAAATAATTGCCCAATTAAAAATCAGCAAATGCTGGAGAGTATCTGGAGGATTTGGAACTCTTACACACTGCTGGTGGGTTAGTAAGCATGTACAACCACAATAAAAAGTGATATGGCACTACCTAAAATAACTGGAACTAGAAACACCATATGATCCAGCAAGAGTGCTATTGGATATTTACCCCAAAGAAGAAAGAGACACAACATGAACAACAACAACGTCTAGAAAAAACAGACAAATGACCCAATTGAAAAAAAGTGGAAAATATTAAAAACGGAAACAACTTTAAAATCGATCAAAACCAACCAGAAGCATTGTTGTTGTTTTTTGTTTATTTGTTTGCTTTCTATATTTTTATATGTGTGTTTTGTTTTGTATGATTTTCTGTATAAGAAATCCAGGTAGGTCTATAGAGACAGTAACTGGATAGGAAGGAGCATGTCAGGGGAGGATGGGGGAAATGGGGAGTTAATAACAATTAGAACGCAAATAAAATATTCTGAAACTGTGTTAATGATTGCACAAATATATTTTTAAGGTATTCAACATTGCCTTTTAATTCTATTATCCATGGGCCTTGTGAAGCCATCTCATACATGTGTGTATATGAATACACATGTATATATGTATATATCAATATTTTTCCCTTCGCTTATGTCCATTCTTCCAATTTCCTAATGCAAACCAAAAATGTATCTAAGTGTTCATTATAATTTACCTATAAGCCACATTTTGAAACTAAGTACAAATCCATATTAAGTCCTGGAAGGACAATTACCATTTGCCAGAGAAATATAACATTTTCATATAATATTACAATGTATTTTGTATTTGCAAAATACTTTTAAAAAATACTTCTTTATGATATGGATTCTGTTTTAAAGTTTCTGTTGCTCCACTAACTTAAATTTTTGCTCTTTCTATTAATTCTAATCACCATATTTTTATTTTTATAACAGATTTATTGAGATGTAATTCACATGCCATAAAATTCACCTTTTAAAACGTACAAATTAGTGGTTTTTACTAAATTCAGAGAGAAGTTGAAAGCTGAAAAACATATTCATTGTCCCCCAAAGAAATCTCATATCCTTTAGCAGTCTTTCCTCTTTCTCCCATCCCCTCCCCTGGAAAGCACTGACCACTTCCTATCTCCATGTATTTGTGTGTTGTTGTTGTTGTTAGGTGCCATTAAGTCTGTTCCCACACATAGAAACTCTATGTACAATAGAATGAACACTGCCTGGTCATGCACCATCCTCAAAATTGTTCTTATGTTTGACCTTATCATTGCAGCCACTGTATAAATCCATCTTGTTGGGAGTCTTCCCCTTTTTTGCTGCCCCTCTACTTTACCAAGCATGATGTCCTTCTCCAGGGACTATTTTTCCCTGACAATGTATCCTTGCCTCTAAGGAGCATTATGGTTGTACTTCTTCCAAGACAGAGATGTTTGTTCTTTTGACAATCCCTGGGACTTTTAATATTCCTTGCCAGCACTATAATTTAAATGCATCAATTCTTCTTTGGTCTTCCTTAGTCAATGTCCAACTTTCACATGTATGTGAGGTGATTGAAAATACCATGGTTTGGGTCAGGCGCAACTTAGACTTTAAAGTAACTTTCTTGTTGTTACCACTTTAAAGAGATCTTATGCAGCAGATTTACCCAATTCAATAAGGCGTCTTTTGATCTCTTGAGTGCTGCTTTCATGAGCATTGATTGTGGATCTGAGCATGATAAAACTCTTAAAGACAACTGTAGTTTTGTCTCCATTTATCATGATGTTACCTATTGGTGCAGCTGTGAGAATTTTGGTCTTCTTTACATTGAGTTGTAATCAATACTGAAGGCTATACTTGATCTTCATCAGCAAGTGGTTCAAGTCCTCTTCATTTTCAGCAAGCAATGTTGTGCCATCTTAATATAAACTCAACTCAAACTCACTGCTTTCGAGTCCATGCTGATTCATAGTGACTCCATAAAACAAGGCAGAACTGCACTCTTTGGGTTTCCAAGGCTGTGATGCTTTTATTTTCTTTTAATCATTTTATTGGGGGCTCTTACAGCTCTCATCACAATCCATACATATATCCATGCATCAAGCACATTTGTACATATGTTGCCATCATCATTTAAAAATATTTTCTTTCTACT
>NW_022111323.1:2479956-2496683 GCF_000313985.2 Echinops telfairi | reverse complement strand
AACATAACAACAATGGAAAACAAAACAACAACAACAACAACAACAACAAACCAACAGCAAAAAAGAGAAAAGCCTATAAATAATTCCAGGTCTAACTGTTGGCCTTTATGAATGTTTTACATTTGAGTCAGATGGTGCCATGCCCTGGCCCCAAAGCCTATTTTTAATATATTAAAATAGGTTTGCTTTGCTTCCCCTGCTTCTCAGCTGCATGCCCTTAGTGTTTCACCCCGGTGTGGTGTGGTCCCTCATTCACGGCCCTAATAGTTTGGGGTTTTACTTATAGGTCTGTGATCCACTTTGAGTTTGTTCTTGTGCATGGGGTGAGGGAAAGGGTCTTCATTTTTCTACAGGTGATTATCCAGTTTTTCTAGTACCACTTGTTGAGGAGGGTATCCACCTCCCACTTGTTATTTTTGGGCCTTTTCGAAGTTCAGTTGTCTATATGCTGATGGTTTGATTTCAGGGATTTCTGTTCTTTTCCATTGGTCTGAGTATATGTTATTATTCCAGTTCCATGCACTTTTGACCACTGTGGCTTTATAGTACATGTTAGTCAGGTAAAGCAAGCCTTCAGACTCTATAGTTTTACTTGAGGAGTTCTCTGCTTATTGAGGGCTTCTTCCCTCACTCTATAAAATTGGTAGTCACTTTTTCCAATTCTTTGAAAAAGAATGTTGCTAATTGTATCAGGATAACGTTAAACTTATTTAGTACTTTGGGTAAGATTGGCATCTTAACTATATTGAGTCTTCTGATCCATGAGCATGGTGTATTCTTCCATTTGTGGAGGTCACTCTTGATGTCCTGAAATAGGTTTCTGTAGTTTTACTTGTATAAGTCTTTTGTTTTTTTTGTTACATATATCCCAAAATATTTGAATTTGTGCTTCGCTATTATGCACTGTATATAACAAATCAATGGACTTCTGTTTGTTGATTTTCTGTCCTGCCACTCTTCCTCTATCCTCTATTACTGCAGCACACTTGTTATGGAGCTTTGGGGGTTTCAATGTATAGAATCAAGTTAGCTGAAAATAGCGATTTTTTCACCTCTTCCTCTCACAGACGGATACTTTAACGTCCTTCTGCTGATATGCTGTTAACTACAATCTCCAGTATGATGATGAATAGAAGTGGGGACAAGGGGAATCCTTTTCTGGTCCCCTTTTTCAGTGGGATTGTTTTTGCCTTTTCGCCATTGACTATAATGTTGGCTATTGGTTTTTCACAAATAGCTTGTATTATCTTGAGGAATTTTCCTTCCATTCCTATCTTCCTGAGTGTCTTAATGAGGAATGGGTGTTGGATCTTGTCAAATATTTTTTCTACATCAATCAATGTTATCACGTGATTCTTATTGCTTTTCTTCTCAATGTGATGGATAATGTTGATGCACTTTAGGATGTTGAACCATCCCTGCATCGCTGGAATGAATCCCCCCTGGTCATGAAGGATGATATGTTTGATATACTTTTGTATTCTATTGCCCAATACTTCATTAAGGATATTTATATTTATGTCCATTAAAGATATCGGTCTGTAGTTATCTATTCCTGTAGGATCCTTGCCCGGTTTAGGTATCAATGTGATACTAGCTTCTTCAAATGAATTTGGGAGTTTACCATATTTTTCTAAGCTCATGAATAATTTGTGAAAGACCAGTGTGAGCTCTTCCCTGAATGCTTGGAAGAATTCTCCTGTGAAGCTGTCTGGCCCAGGAGCATTTTTCTTTAGTAGTTTCTTCGTAACCATATCTATTTCTTCTTTTGCTATGGGTCTGTTGTGGTTATTGACCTCTATCTGGGATAACCTAGGGAGGGATTTGTGATTACCCTTTTATTCTCATTGGGGTCCATTGTGACTTCTCTTGTTTAATCCCTCATCCTGGCTATTGATATTTGCTCCTTCCTTTCCTTGGTTAGGTTTGCCCACGATACTTTGATTCTGTTGACTCATTCAAAGAACCAGCTTTTTTGCTGCCTTGATTTTTTTCATTGTTTTCTTGTATTCCCTCTCACTTTTCTCAGCCCTGATTTTTATAATTTCTTGTCTTTTGCTATTGAAGGGATTGTTTTGTTGGCTGTGTTCTAGTGGTTGGAGCTTTTGTGATAGAGTGTCAATCATAAGTCTCTCTTCCTTTTCCATATGTGCAGTAACTGCTTTCTCTGTATCTCATAGGTTTGGGTATGTCATATTTTCAATCTCATTTGTTTATAGAAACTTCCTAATCTCCTCTCTAATCTGGTCCAGTACCCATCCATGTCACAGAAGATCTTTATCCATCCTTCAAATGTTTTCCCTTGCTTTACTGATCATCCTTTTGTTGATCTCCAGTTTTATGGCATGGTGGTCCAAGAGGGATGTCTGAATGACCTATATATGTTTAAATTTACTCAGACTCGACTTGTGTCCTAGCATGTGGTCTATTTTTTGAAAACAAGCCATGTCCACTTGAAAAGAATGTGAACTTTTTTTTTGCATTTGGATGTAGAGCCCTATAAATGTCTATCAGGTCTAGTCACATAATTATAATTTTAGCTCTGTAGACTCCTTGCTGAACTTCTTTCTCAGTGATCCATCTTTCTCTAATATTGGTGAATTAAAGTCACCTAATATGATTGTTGAGTCTGTGATTTCTGTTTTCATCTTTTGAGTAATCTGACGAATTTCACAGGCCTCTCGTTAGGGGCATATATATTTATTGTGCTTACTGGTTCCTGGTGTACTGATTCTTTGAGCATTATGTAGTGCCCATCCTTGTCCCCGGTTACATCTTGCCCCTTGAGGTCAATATTGTTGGAGATTATGATTGCAACCCCTGCTTCTTTAAGTTGCTATTGACTTGGAATATTTTCTTCTAGCATTTTATTCTTAGTCTATTGTGTTGGGAGTTTTATTATCTCCCTTCATCATAATGTGTTGTGTATATGTGGGGGGTTTCATTCTTGCCTTCTTTTCCACTCTATGGCAATGTTACCTTGGTAGTTCTTTTTGGCACGTTGACTTTTGGCTGGAATTGCAGTATATGGTGGTTTCCTGCTTGTTCTGGATGGATGTTGATATTCTATCCACAGTGAGTTGGCAAGGCTTTCCCACAGGGTTTGGTCATCTCGTGGCATAACCTTTGGATTTTTCCTTGTCTTGGAAGACTCTTAACTCACCATCTATCTTAATAAATAGTTTGCCATGGTAGAGGATTGGCATATCTTCTTTCAACTTTCAGAAGATGTTACTCCACTTTCTCTTCCTCTTCATAGTATCTGAGCATAGAGCTCAGCATATTCTTACCTGAGTACCATTATATGTGACTGCCTTTTATTCTCTTGCTGATGTTGTAATTTTCTCTTTTTACTCGAAGTTGAATATTTAACTATTATGTGCTTTGATATATTCTTCTGGAGGGTTAGTCTTATTGTCTTTTCTGTTTCTGGTATGAATGCTTGATTCTTATTCATTAAGGTTGGGAAGTATTCTTTCAGGAATTTGCTCACTACTTTAGCTGTTGAATTCTTTGTTGTATTTTATTCGGTGTCCTAATTACTCCTCTTCATAGAATCTGCTATTGTTTCCCATTTCCCCACCTTTTTTATTATGTTCTTGGACTGTCTCCCATTTTTTAAAGTTTGCCTGGTTGCCCTCTAGATTTCTGGTGTGATTCTCTGCCTCTTATAGTCTGTTGGTGAGGTCCATTAACTTGTTTTTTGCTTCTGTTACATTTTCCTTTCATTCTTGTGTTTCCCTTTCGTGTGTGGACTTCATCCCATCTATCATGGACTTCATCTCATCTATTGTTATATCCTTCTTTTGCCTTGCTTCCCTCACCTCCTGTATGACTCCAAGCAGCATTCTGAAGCTTTTTTGTGTGGCAGATTGACTGTTTCTTCTATGAGCATTGTTTGGTTCAGGTCTTCCTCCCCTGTTGAGATTTATTTTTCTTGTTGAGGGTGCTAATGTGGGTTTCTGTCTGCATATAGTTTTGGAGGAACTCGGCACCATATTCCCAGGAGACAGCGGAACTGTGAGCTCTCTTTTGGTAAGAATATTAACAGTGGTTTAGGGGACTGCCTATGACTTACCATGGTGGTGGGTCATGCTACTGTGGAGGGGTGGTCTTGCAGTGACCAGCGGCAGTGGGGGGCCTCGAAGGGTGGCCTGAGGCCAGCTACAGAAGGTAGTCCACTAGGCTAGGTTGGGGTGGGCTAGAAGCTTGGGTGTGGGACTAATCTAGGCTGGCTGGCTGGGAAGCTTTTGGACCAAGTCATGCTATAGAGGAGCCATAAAGGCTGCAGGGATGCCGCAGTTACTTGTGTGAGCCCCAAGGTCAAGAGAGTTCCTCTGGAGAAGGCATAGTGCCTCCATTTCCCCATGGAGAAGCCCTGGCATTGTCAGGGGGCACACAGAGGTACTGCAGATCTAGAGGGGCCCTGTGGAGAAGCCCCAGGGCCAGGAACTGCAGAGAAGTCCTGCCACTGTGGAAGAATCCAGCTATAGGTATAAAGGTAGTGGACAGACTCCATTTAAGTATTGGAGTTGTCTGCTTGCGATGGCTGGAGACTCCCTGGATGGCTGGAAATCTCCATCCATAGCATCCCTGGCTGAGGTCTATAGGTAACTCCCCTCCAGGCGTGGGTGCCCAAACCTCATAGAGGCAGCAGCAGGGGGTGAGGATTCCAGCCACAGATAGCAAGGTAGCAGGTGGGGTGTGTGAAGGAGGCTGCTAGCGACAGGACATGCTGTGGGTAAACTAAAAAAAGGGACTAGCTGAGGGTGATGGGGCCACAGGAAAATGCAGAAAGGTTACTTGGTATGGTGGCATGGATTGCCACCATGCAGGAAGGAGGAGATCAATTGCTGAGGTGAGCACCCTAGATGAACTGCTGGCAGGACCAGGCCGCAGCTAATGGAACCACAGCAGTTGCTGGGAGAGTATCAGGCCCACCTGCTTATGTTGCCGCTAGGTGAGAAGAGGGCAACTGGTTGTGGTGTGAGGATACAGTTGCGGCTGCAGGGTCTCCAGTAGGGCAACTGGCCAGCTCCAGGTACTTCAATAGGGCCACGAGGGGATGAACAGTGGGTGGGGGCCACTATGGGAACCACATTGGTTCAGGCAGCATGTGCCAAGGTATTCCTGGGACAAGGCCTCAGATCCCATGGACTCCTGCATGACCGTAGATGGGGGGTGGGAGTGGATGACTACTTCTCTGCCCAAGGAAGTGTTCTAACTTACCATGGAAGTTAAAATTACTTAGCCAAATCTCCCAATTGGCCTCCCGCTCACCAATTTCCTTGATTGCCACAGAGCTCCCATTTCAACCTGGTCAACTTCTTGTCAGAACTCTCAATATCTGTATTATTGGATTGACTAATTTCACCCAGAATAATGGTTTCCAGATCCATCTGTTCCATGAGGTTTTTCTTTCTTTTTTTCTTAGGGATGAATAGTACTCCATTATTCCAGAGTTATCCATTATCTATTCTTCTACTGATGGGAATTTGGGCTGTTTCTAGCTTCATGCTATTGTGAGCTAGGAGAGCATATGTCTGTTTGTGTTCTGTCTCTTATTTCCTGGGGATATATGCCTAGCAAAATTATTACTAAATCCTATGGTATTTATATTTAGTTTCTTTATGTAGCATCACATAGTTTTTAACACTGGTTATACATATTTGAAAGTCTACAAGCAGTGTAGAAGAGTTGGAATCCCTTCACAGCCTCTCAAAAATGTGTTGCTGTTGTTTTAATTGGGCAATTGTTGTGGATTTTAAAAAATCGAGTTATGTGGTAGTTACATAATTTCATGTCAACTTGATAAATAGAATGTATAGCTGGAGCCTAGCCTGTTAATCAGGTCACATGCTATCATGTACCAGGAGAACTCTATGAACTTCCTCTTTTTCTCCTGGGAGGAGAAAGACACTCTCTCTTTGCTTCACAAGCCTGTTGACAAGCCACCTGGAGCCTTGCTGAGGGCAGCCAAAGCCCTGGAAATGTTTCTACTTCCACTGGACTCACAAGTTTTTCACCCACTGGCCTGTAATTTTCCAAAATTCAGCATCATTGCATGTGTTGTGTGAGTCTGAAGAGGAATTTATAGACTGGTATTGGACAGATGGACTAACATTGTATTTGTGGACTTAATCTGGACTGGCTGGGATGTTTTCTTTATATACAATTACTCTTTGATCTAAAGATCTTTTTTATACATATATGAGTGTCTCTCTTTACACACGTATGACTGTCACTGGATTTGTTTCCTTAGTGAACCCAGATTAACATATTGTGGTGCCCTGGGAGTGGGGTACTAGAGGACCAAATGAAAAAAGATAGAGAGGGGATGTTTGTTTGACCTCTGTCTCATGTTAATTTTTCTTCTTTGGCTATCCACAGACCAGATATGGCCATGCAGTTTACTGGGTTATTACCTTGAATGAATATGGGAAGTTAAAGTCCGATTTTTAGAAATTGTCTTTGGTTAATCCTGTATGAAATGGTGAACATGATTGTGAAATTTGTGAATCTTGAACTAGGGTGGCAAAATCACCTCTTGAACATCTCTGAGACCATGCTGTGTAGTGAAAATGGCTGACTGAGGTAAAAATGGCTCACAGAAGGTCTTGCCAAGGCTTCAGGCAATGGAGCAAGAGGCCTAAGGCCTTATGGGATAAGTTTAGATAATAATTGCACTTGACTGTTTTCTTGTTTGTTTTTGAAGATCATATTATTATGCGTTCTTTCAACTCTTATAAAAATCCATACATCAATTGTATTAAGCATATTTGTATATATGTTTCCATCATTATTTTCTAAACAATTACTTTCTATTTGAACTTTTGTATCAGCTCCTTTTTTAACCCCCCCTCCCCTCCCAAGCTCATAAGCCCTTGATAAATTATAAATTATTATTTTCATATCTTATAATGACTGCTGTCTCCCTTCCCCATGGTTTCTTCCTCCTTCCTCTCCCCAACTTCCCCCTACACTCCTGGTATCACGTGATAGGTAGGCTTATTGTGCCAACCTGGCAAATGAGCACATGTGGGATTAATTAAAGAGCAGAGAGATAAATGGCTTGGTGAGCCTCCCCTTTTTGTCTCTTGCTCTTTGATTTTTGGACCAGTGTGTGGCTGCCATAGCTTGTTCTCTGCCTCAATTTGCTGCACTACCAGTGGGACACCTAACCCATGGACAGTGTCACTGTAGTTTGAGTTCCTTCAAGGCCTGCTTTGCCATGCTACTGGAGTATACATCGCTTGAGCTGGGGACTGTCGTACCCCGTCATCTGGCTAACTGTTGGTGACCTGCCTCTCTGTTTGCTGCCTGTGACGCAATAGCCTGAATTGCTCCACAGAGGACACAGCTGTCTACTTCCTTGACTTGCACCCAGCGGCCCTCAAGACTTGAAGGACTGCCAGTGTATTAGCTGTCTAACAGAAGTGAGTTGCACTGAGCCATTTGTACTGCTCTATAATTAGCTGCTACCTTCTTATTATGTATCATAAGTGTCCTGGTTTTGTTTCTCTAGAGAAACCTGTCTAACATAATTGGCACCTAGAGTGGTTCTAGAGAAATTAAATCATAAATATGGGCTTCTTAAATTGGTTCTCCTGCCTGATTAGGCTTAACAGCACTGATAATGCTATTTCTACCCTTAAAGGCATGGATAAGTCTGCCACTCTTACTAATCCATGGTGTGAAGTAGCAAAGCTAATATCTACAGTATCACCACCAATAGATGATATTCTGGTTAAAGAAGAGTCACTGGGTGATTGTATGTTTGATATTTTCCAGAAGTTTTGTCAGAATGACAAGTATAGGGAAGCTGGTTTGCTGGTCCTCCTTACAATGGAAAGTGTGATTAAGGAGAGGGGTGTCTCAGAACCTCAGAAGTGCACCTCAAGTGCCAAATAACAGACCGAAAAACTTCCGCCTGTGCTACAAATGAGAGCCTTCTCTCCTCTGATAATAAAGCTGACATTGCTGAGAACCAGGTCCAGAGTCTCATCATGCGAGTGGAGGAATTACAACATCAGCTGAATTGCGGATCTAGAGCAGTGTCTGATACTAAAGTAAGGGCATTGGTAGGGAAAAGTTTGGACTCTGAAAAATGGGATAGGAACATATGGGCTGATGATCCAGAAGAGGAGGTTACTGAGCCCCTAGAAAATATTGAGCCACCCCAGTCAATAGATCCACCCCTCCCAGCTGAGGTTATTAATCCACTATCAGTAAAACAACCCACACCTGAGCAGATTAACCAAACTGTTCAAGCTGAAATGCCAGGTGGGGCTGCATCTGTAGCATTGACTGAGGGAAATGCCTTACAAGATATAGCTGAGGGCCCCCGGGAAACACCCTCACCACCCATTATTTCCTTGAGACCTGTAACTAAAAATTAAGGCTCAGAAAGCTCCTAAATGTGAGGTTGACATGATTACTCAGGAAGAAGTGCACTATACTCACAAAAATCTTCTCGAGTTTATAATATGTACAAGCAGAAGCATGGGGAATATCCCTGGGAATGGTTACTAAGAGTGTCAGATACTGGACCAAGAAAAGTAATATTAGACCAGTCTGAATTTGTAGACATGCGACCCCTAAGCACAGATTCTTCTTTCAATGTCTCAGTGAGAGAGACTAAGAGAGGATCTAATTCCTTATTTGGATGGTTCATTGAAGCATGGGCTGCCAGATAGCCTAGGTTAGACCAATTGAGGTACCTGAGTCTACCTTGTACACTGTAGAGAAAGGCATCCAAAGGCACCCAAAAGCTTAGGGAAATTGGGATGTTGGAATGGATCTATCAGGATATTCCCATAGACTGAAAAAAGGGGGTGTCCCGAGGACATACCCTTCACCACTACCATAAGGAACAATTTCATGAAGTGGGCCCCAGCATCTCTGAAGTCTCCTGTAATTTCTATTTTATGTGCACCAGGATTAACAGTGGGGACAACCCAACGCAAACTCCGACATTTGCCTACAATGGGACTCATTAGGCTCCATGGCGGTAAAGGGCAGGTGTCAACATTGAATCAACAGAGACAGGGTGGACATGGTTATAATAGACAGCAAGATTTCCATAGTAATCAAAGCAATCTGTCTCGTGTGGACTTATGGCATTGGCTACTTAGTCACTGTGTCCCAAGAGTGGAATACATGGGAAACCTACTAAATATTTACATGATCTACACAGGCAGAAGAATGCTAGATCAGGTGAACAGCATAAATAGAGAGTTGCAATCACTCAATCAATTCCCAGACCTGAGCTAGTTTCCACACCCATAGCCCTTGAATGAAGGGAAGGCCAGGTCCCTGTGAAGGAGGACCCTGCTACATCACCGAAGGTTTATATTGTTAGCCTTTCTTCTAGCCTTACCCAAAGGGAGCTGCGGCCTTTCACAAGAATGACTGTTCATTGGGGGAAAGGAATTTATCAAACTTTTCAGGGATTATTGGACACTGGCTATGAACTGACAATAATTTCAGAAGACCTAAAGTGTTTCGAAGGCTCTCCAGTCAGAGTGGGGGCTTATGGAAGTCAAGTTATCGAAAGAGTTTTAGCTTAGGTACACCTCACTGTGGGTCCAGTGGGTCCCCCAACCCACCCTGTGGTTATTTCCCCAGTTCCAGAATGCACCATTGGAATAGACATACTTAGTAACTGGAAGAACCCCTATATTGGATCCCTGACGTGTGGAATAAGGGCTATTATGGTAATAAAGATCAAGTGGACATCATTAGAACTGCCATTGCCTAGGAAAATAGTAAACCAAATGCAATACCACATTCCTGAAGGGACTTCAGAGATTAGTGCCACCATCAAAGACTTGAAAGATGCAGAGGTGGTGATTCCTACCACATGTCCATTTAACTCACCTATTTGACCTGGAAAGAAAAGAGATGGATCCTGGATAATGACAGTGGATTATCATAAACTTAACCAGGTGGTGACTCCAACTGCAGCTGCTGTTCCAGATGTGATTTCATTGCTTGAGCAAATTAATGCTTCTGGTACTTGTTATGCAGCTATTGATCTGGCCCATGCCGTCTCAATACCAGTCTCAAAGAACCACCAGAAGCAGTTTGCCTTCAACTGGCAGGGTAAACAATACACTTTCACACCTCTCCCCGTGTTCCGCCCTGTGCCATAATTTAGTGCGAAGGGACTTTGATCGCCTGTCTGTTCTTAAAAATGTCACACTAGTCCATTATATTGATGACATAATGCTGATTAGACCTACTAAGGATGATGTATCAAAGACTCTAGATTCATTGGTACAACATCTGCATACAAGAGGTTGGGAAATTAACCCAACCAAGATTCAGGCACCCTCCACCTCAGTAAAATTTCTCAGAGTCCAGTGGTGTGGGGCATGCTGAGACATTTCTACTAAAGTAAAGAATAAGCTATTGCATTTAGCACCCCAAACATCTAAACCTAGTGGGCCTTTTTGGAGGCACAACACCTAGTGGGCCTCTTTGGATTTTGGAGGCAACATATCCCTCACTTGGGTGTTCTACTTCGACCTATTTATCAAGTGACATGAAAGGCCTCCAATTTTGAGTGGAGCCCAGAACAAAAAAAGGCTCTGCAACATGTTCAGGCTGCCGTGCAAACTGCTTTGCCACTGGGATCATATGATCCAGCTGACCCAGTGGTGCTAGAGGTGTCAGTTGTACATAGAGATGCAGTGTGGGGTCTTTGGCAGACGACTGTTGGTGAATCACAGTGTAGACCATTGGGATTTTGGAGTAAAATCCTGCCTTTCTCTGCAGACAACTACTCCACCTTTGAAAAACAGCTGTTTGCCTGTTACTGGGCCTTTCTGGAGACTGAACACTTCACCATGGGCCACCATGTCACCATGAGCCATGAACTACCTATCATGAACTGGCTATTGTCTGATCCACGGAATCATAAAGTTGGACGTGCGCATCAACACTCCATTGTTAAATGGAAGTGGTATATACGAGATTGGGCCAAAGCAGGACCTGAAGGTACAAGTAAGTTGCATGAAGAAGTGGCTCAAATGACTACAGGCTCCAATTCTGTCACAGTACCTTCCCTTTCCCAGTCTGCACCTAAGGCCTCATGGGGAGTTCCTTATGATCATTCAACTGAAGAACAAAAAGTCATTCTTGGTTTGCGCATGGCTCTGCACAATATGCAGGTGCCACTGGTAAGTGGACAGCAGCAGCACTACAGCCCCTTTCCGGATTCTCCCTAAAGGATAGTGGTGAAGGGAAATCCTCCCAATGAGCAGAACTTTCAGCAGTGTTGCTGGCCATTCAGTTTTCCTGAAAGGAGAAATGGCCAAATGTGAGAATGTATACTGATGCCTTCATTGATTGTCCTGATTGCGCGCCTTCATTGATTGTACTGATTGCGGTTTGACTTCTAGGTTTGTGATCCACCTTGAGTTTTTTCTTGTGCATGGGGTGAGGTAAGGATCTTGCTTCATTTTTCTTTAGATCGATGTCCATTGTTTCCAGCTCCACTTATTAAAGAGGGCATCTACCTCCCACTTGATATTTTTTGGGGGGGCCCTTTTCAAAGATCAGTTGTCTATATGCTGGTGGTTTTATTTCTGGATATTCTGGGTTTTTTTTTCCATTGGTCTGAGCATCTGTCATTATTCCATTGCCATGCTGTTTTGACCATTGTGGCTTTGTAGTAGGTACTAACGTCAGATAAAGTGAGCCCTCCAACTTTGTCCTTCTTCCTAAGGAGTTCTCTGCTAATTCTGGGCTTCTTCCCTCTCCATATGAAATTGGTGGTCAGTTTTTCCACTTCTTTGAAGGAGGTATTTGGTATTTGAATTGGGACAGTGTTAAACTTATATAGTGTCAGGTATTATTGACATCTTTACTATATTAACTCCTCCACTCCCAGTAGCACGGGATATTCTTCCATCTGTGGAGATCACATTTGGTTTCATGTATTATGGTCCTATAATTTTCCTTGTATTAAGTCTTTTATTTATTTATTTAGGCTAAATATATCCTTAGATGTTTCAATTTGTTCTAGGTTATTGTGAAGGGTATTGCCTTGTTGATCTCTTCCATGGTCTTGTTTTATGTATATAGCAAATCAATAGACTTCTATTTGTTGATTTTGTATGCTATCACTTCATATACCTCTCTAGCTGCCAGTACTCCTGTTGAGGAGCCTTTGGAGTTTTCAATGTATAGAATTACGGAACTTGACTGTTTTAAGATTGAATCTAGGATCTGGCAGTACTAGGTTTTTATTGTTTTCTTCTGCCTATTGCTATTGACACAATGATTGATAAAAATGATGGTTGGGAGGTAAAAATAGAGAGTTTGTAAGTCTACTTTCCTACAGCCATTAAAATTCTATCTTTAAATGGGTGTAGAACATGCGTGCAGAGAAGGCTCTGACAAGATAACCCCCACACAGTTCTTTGCAGTGCTCTGGACATTTGTATTCGAAGAGACTTGCCTAAAAAGCTGTTGACAGACAAAAAAGAAAAAGGGCCTCTTTGCTTTATGAATTTTGAACTAGTGGTTTGTGACTGAGGCTGGAAATATCTGGAGCCATAAAGAAACTCTCCTCTCTTTAACTGAACTGTTAAAAAAAAGCCTGCAGATGTCCTGAAATGCCACCTGTATCCACTTGTTTAGTGGCAGTTGGAGAAATGCAACAATAAAGAGATGGGTTGAATCTGGCCACTGACAACTATAGACCTGGTTCTCAGGGACTAACGGAGAAGATGAGATAGTGTGGGCTGGTCTGAAGTTCATCACCTAGCCTTGGGGGCTAGGGTTGTTGACAATTTTTGAAGGGGCCCATGATCTAAAGGTGAGACGACCAATGGGCACCCTGGTGAGGTTAAGTGAGGTAGCAGTGGCCCACATTGAGTTGACCAGACCTGACCAAATGATGATAAGATTTTTGAGCTTGTGAATTGGTTAATAATGCTTCTGACTTTATGGAGGGCCTGATTTGACTTTGCTAATGGATGCAGACCCACAAGGTTCCAACTGGAATGAAGATTTTTCACATCAAAGAGTATGATGGTTTCTCCTCAGAGCACTGGGTTGATGTAAGTGGGCAGTATAGCAACTGGATACCCCAAGTGGGGCAGATAAAGCCATAAAGTGGCTGGATTACACTTTCATAAGTGGGGAATATATTGATAGGATTATAGGGTTATAGTATAGATATTCACATAACTGCAATTTTTAAGTATAGAATATTCTTGTCTTGTTCACGTATAGAATAATATGTTTGAATTAGGCTGGCACATAATGAATTGTATGCATTTTAGTTTATCCTGTTAGGTACAGAAATGAGTGTCTCTGGTTTTGTTTCTGTAGTCAACCCAGACTAACACACACTATTGTTGTGGGTCTCATCATTGTATTAATTTGCATCTTCTTGACGTAGTGATTGAGAGCATTTCCTGTTGTGTTTGGTATCCATTTCAATGTCATGCTTTGTGAATTGTCTATTCATTTTCTTGGCCCACCTTTTAATTGCATTTTTTTTCTTACTCACGTATTGTATAATTCTGTGGACTTTGGTAGTCTCCTGTCTATTGTGCCATTGCTAAAGATATTTTACCAAACCATGGACCCTTGTTTTACTCTATTGATGAAGTAATTTGATGTGCATATGTGTTTTATTTTTAACTGATATCAGGTATCTAGTTTGGTTCAACTGTGTATGCTTCCTTTATTATATTTCATAGTCTGTTATGCCTTGCAATTTGATCCTTAAGTTTGTCCCAGTTTTTATAGCTCTAAGCTTTACATTTAGGTCTCTAGTCCATCTTGAGATCTTGAGTTCATTTTTGTGCATGAGGAGAGGTATGGATCATGTTTCTGTGTAGTAGGATTTGAGGTCAAGTAGTGCAAGGCCTCCTCCTTTGTTTTCTTTTTGGGGAATTTTGTTGCTTATCCTGGGCTTCTTCCCTCTCCATAGAAAGTGGGTAATTAGTTTTTCCATTTCTTTAAAGAATGACGAGATTTAGCTTCAAATTGCATTTTATTTGTAGGTTGCTTTAGATAGTATTGACATTTACACACTATTAAGGCTTCTTATCCAGGAACACAGGTTAGTCTTCCATTTCTATAGGTCTTTTGATTTCTTGTAATACTGTTCTGTAGTTTCCCTTGTACAGGTTTAGTCAAATTTATTTTTAGTTTAGGTTTAGCCATTGGGTATTTCATCTTTTTTGTGACTATGATTTTAAAAAATTGTATTGTTTTCTTGATGTCTTTTTCGGAGCTCTTTGATGGTATACAAGAATCTAATTTATTTCTGCTTGTATCCTGATACTTTACCAAATCCCTCAATTGTTTCCAATGGTCTTTTTGTGGAGCCTTTGGGATTTTCAATATATAAAATTATATCATCTGCATATAGTGAGAGTTTCACTTTTTTCATAGTAGCATGCTCTTATTCTTTTTATTTCATTTGAATCTGTTGTAATGTCAAACTTTTAATCTCTAATTCTCGATATTTGTATCTTCTATATCTTTTCTTTGTTAAGCTTGCCAAAAATTTGTCAATTTTTTTCATCCTTCCAAAGTAGTATGTTATTTTCTTCTTGATTTTTCCTTTTTTTCCCTGTTTCCTAGTTCATTTATTTCCACTCTAATTTTTGTGCTTTGTTTACTTCTGTTGTTCAAGGGTTTATGTTGTTGCCTTTGTTCTCA
This sequence comes from Echinops telfairi, assembly GCF_000313985.2. NCBI lineage: Eukaryota > Metazoa > Chordata > Mammalia > Afrosoricida > Tenrecidae > Echinops > Echinops telfairi. Next base: position 2,481,995 of record NW_022111323.1, on the reverse strand, counting down.
TTGTTTGAGGTGTTGTGTTAAGGTATTAATTTAGGATTTGTATTCTTTTTTAAATGTATGTGTTAATTGTTATAAATTGCCCTCTTATACCTACATTTGTCCTGTCCCAAATATTTTGGTATGATGTATTGTTCTCATTTGCTTCAAAGAATTTCTTAACTTCATTCCTTATTTGATCAATAGATCAATTTTTTAAGTAGGGTGCTGTTACGACTTCAGTGTTTTTCTTTATGTTGATATTGTTGATATGTTTGTTTTTTGATTCTTTATATTCTTTATGTTGACTCCAGTGTTATTTCTATTGTTAATTTCCAGTCTCATAGCATTGTGATCTGAAAGAATGAATTGTAAGATTTGAATGTTTTAAAATTTGTTGGATCTTGCATTGTGGCACATGCTATCTAGACTCAGGTATGCACTGTGCATGCTGGAGAAGAATAGATGCTGTGCTACTGTTGGGTTGATTATGATGTTTAGTTCTTCTGTTTCTTTTTGAGATTTTTCCCCCTGATGAACAGTCTTTCCTTTAGAGTGATGTGTTTAACATGTGTCTGTTTTAGGCAGCGTATAGATGGGTCTTGTTTTCTAATATAGTCTCATACAATTTGCCTTTTATGCATTGACATTCTTGACATTATGGATATATTCAGGTTTGTTGCTGTCATTTTTCTGTGTTTGTGTTTGGGTTCTTCCAACCCACTCCCTTTTTTTGTGGTTTTGTTGGTGTCTATTCCTCTGTTATCTGTGTTCTTTTGAGTGCTACTTTCATTGACTTAGTTTCTTGGTGGTCCTATGCTGTGAAATGCTTTCAGGTTTGTCTACTGTTGTTGATTCTCTTTCCAGTGATACGGTTAATACTTTTGTAATGCTAGAAGAATTGATATTAGCTCTTCTCTGAATTCTTGTTAGAATTCACCAATGAAGCTGCTTGGGTTGGGCATTTTATTTGTTTTGTTTAAAAAATATGACTATCATTTTCTTCTATTTTTATGGGTCTCTTCAATTTTCTACTTCTGTTCATGTTAGTTGTGATACGTAGTGTGCTTCCAGAAAAATCTGCATGTCTTCCAAGTTCTCAAATTTGAGGAAATACAGTGTTTTATAGTACTAAGTCATTATTGTTTTAAAAATTTCTGTAGATTATGTGGTCGTTTTGTTCCTTATTGTTATTATTTGTCAGTGGTTTTTCCCGTTCTGCTAATATTGTAATTGCTTTCATTACACGTTGATATTCCCGGATCCCTATTTTCAATTGTGTAGACTCATTTTACTTCAAATATTTTTATATCTGGGTTGGCTTTTGGGTAGTATTGTAATGTATATTAAGTTCAAGGTATTGTATACTGTGTTGCTTTTATGTTCAAAGGTTTATATTTTAAGGTTGGTTTGATTGTTTTATATTTTAATGTTGGTTTGATTTTTTTAATAAATTTATTTAAGTACAGGTTATATGGAAACATTCTAATTTTACTGTCATAGTTTAGGGACATTTTTTCGGAGTATATTATTGTTGGAAATTGTTTTCTCTCAGAGTTTAATATATGTCATATATATTAATGTCAGCATTAATGGTTATTGGTCTATTTTTTCCAAGTTGTTCTCAGTATTCTTTTCCTATCTTTGGTTTTGGAAAATTTCATTATAATACATCATGATGAATTTCGTTTTGCATCTATCCAGTTTGGAATTTATTCAGCATCATAAAAAAATTGAAGGGTTCTATTGACATTTGATTCACATATCATACAGTTCAATAGTTTAAACATATTAAAAAGAGTTGTGCATGCAATCATCATCACAATCAATTTTAACCATCTCCAAGAAACTATTATTCCAGTTACTGTCCCTATAGATTTACCTATCTTGTATTTTGTATAAAGAACAACATACACACACAACCCCCCCCCCAAATTCAGCAGCAATAACAAAATATAACAGGAAAAACCTCAGTTGAAAGATAATAGAAAATAGCAAAACAAGAGCAAATTAAAAATGAGTTACAAGGAAGAAAGGTGTTAAATGTTAACTCAAGTACATCT
>NW_022111323.1:2476841-2478543 GCF_000313985.2 Echinops telfairi | reverse complement strand
GCGTGTACAGTATGAGCCAATCAGTGGCAGTAATGACAGAGCATGCGCTGTTACGCAAAAACCGCGATAGAGTGAAGCCACGGAAGTCGAAGCGCGAAGTGGCGAGGGTTCACTGTAGTTTACTTTCCAATGCACTGTGTCTGATTCCAAAGCTATTAACATCAATGGTCAGAGGGGGATAACTGGAGGTTTAATTCAAATCAGGAACCTCCAAATAAATTTTGGGCTTTTGCAGTTATCTATAACCTTTTATAAACTGGATGCTCAGAACTTAAGTCCTAATACCATTCTCTTTTCCAATCTTAGATTTTATTATTTACAATACTTTTATCACACAAGTTGGTGTGCTTCTTCCTTGTTGATTTAACTGTCATTTCACTTGGATGGCTGCTGGTTTTAAGACAAACCTTTAAGATCCTAGACGATCTTTTTTGATAGCTGGGTACCATCTGATTTCTTCACCACACTTTACTATAGCACTCATATCTTCAGCAATCTTTTCTGGAGGGCAAGTATCAAGTAAGGCCACATCATTAAACTTAGATTAGGGCTATGATTAAGCGCTAGCTCAAAATCCACTTATGTAGGGTTTACACATGCCTCTCGTCCACTTTTGAGACATCCCTATAATTTTATTGTGGAACATTATAAACCATCCCCATGGAGCATATTCTATTGAGAGTATAATTAATTTAGCCAATTATAGAATTTCAAATACTGCTTAGAAAGATAAAGTTTATATGTATAAGGCAGCTTTTTTGACCAAAATATATGTATTATTAACTGGTACAGCTCAAAAACTTAAGTGACTGGACAATATGCAAACAATGAAGATTGGGGAAATGGCAAGCATTTCAATAATGCTCATTTACAAAGGCAGAACTATTACTGCTGGGCTACGACATGTCATAAAAAAGCAAAGATAGGATGAAAACAACAAATATATGCCAGGCTCAAGCTGCCATTAATTGGGCACCCTAAAAACCAGGGACTTGAACCAAAGTCCAACAACCTCCAACTCCATATCCTTGGGATAACAGTTATCTGCTTCTACTCACATTGGGGCGTTTCAGCCTTAATTCCACAGAAGTCTAAAGTCCTAGTTGTCTATAGCAAGTAGCCTGGGTCCCCACGGACTGAATACACTAGGTCAAAAGTATCTGAGGTTGTTAGTTTATTGTGCCAACCTGGCTGATAAACATATGTTGGGTTAATTGAAGGGCAGAGAGATAATGGCTAGGTGAGCCTCGCCTTTCTAGTTCTCGGGTCTCTTGCTTTGTGTTGGTTGGATCTGGGTGCAGCTGCCTTAGCCAGTTCCCTACTGCAGCTGACAAGGCTCACTTCCTGCAAGATATCACCGAGGAGAAGCTGCATGAACCTACCGGGATGCAGCCCTGGGTGCTGGAGCAGCCGTGTGGAGACCCTTTCCAGTTCTGAGATGCTTACACGATCACTGATTTGGCTTTCTTCCTGCAGTCAGCGTCATTGTATGTGTTTTGTGTGTTGGAGGAGGACTTTGTGAATTGGTGTCAGATATATGGGTTAATGTTGAACTTGTGGGTTTGGCAGCACTAGGTTGGGATGTTTTCTTGATGTGCACTTAACCTATATACAAAACTCTATCTTATACAGAAGAGTTTCTATGGATTTATTTCTCTAAAGTACCCAGACTAACATAGTGTCCATTTAGGTACAAAGTACC
>NW_022111323.1:2452963-2473021 GCF_000313985.2 Echinops telfairi | reverse complement strand
GAGGTGTTGAGGGGAACAGGCAGCAGACACCAAAGAACAAAAACCATCATTGTGTGACCACCTACCCCACATAAACGCTGAAGACGAATGTGTGCATAAGTAAGTGTGGTAAAAAAGGCTGATGGTGCCCGGCTATCGAGACCTATAACGTCTGGGGACTTAAAGGCTTGAAAGTAAACAAGCGGCCATCTAGCCCAGAAGCACCAAAGCCCACATGGAAGCAGCACACCAACATGTGTGATCATGAAGGGCCAAAGGGACCAGGCTTCAAAAATATTTTAATTTATTGTTTCCTGTAGCAGACTAGATTTGAGACATTTGAGTTTACACTCACTAATTCGGCCTTACATTGATTTAAGTCTACTCCTTTGCTATTTTAATGTGTTATTTATTTCTGACATGTTAGGGTTAATGTTATGGATTTATATTTGATGTTTTTTTCTAAATTAAAAACAATTTGTCCATTTGTTCTTTAGTATTTTCCTGAATTCCTCAAAATATGTTTTGTTTTTGTTTTTCCTGTTTTCCTTTGTTTCTTTCAGTCTGGTGGAGCAGTCTAAATAGTATTCATCTGAATTCCTTACCAGGTAATTCCCATGCTTTTTCATCCTGAGAATGGTCCTCTGGCTCTGTATTGCACATGTGTTTGCGCCACTTTGCCTTATTTTTTGGTGAATTGAAATAATCTATTGCCTCTGAGACATTGTGGTGTTCTTTTATTTGTATTTAGTTTATGAATGTATTGTGGGATCTTAACCTCTGGTGGCTGTAATAGAGAATGTGTTTGTGAAGTATTTTTGTTTACTGTTCATATAGCCTTATCAATAGCAGTTTGGGCTGGCATTTTCGGGTATTATTATTTGTGATTTGGTAGTAAAGGTTTGGGCAGTGGCTTCTCCCAGTGACTTTGGTGCAGGAAGTCCATACAAGTTTGGAACACATGTGCATGGTTGCTGTCTCCTTTGGGGTAGAAGAAAGTGAGAGACAGAGAGAAAGATAGAAAGAAACAACAGCCTTCAAAGGTAATTAAAATTATGTAAAATTAAGTAGGAAAGAAAGTTCTACTTCAATTTGGGTGACTGCATATAGAGTGAATCTATATATAATAATCAGGAGGGAACCATTGAAAAACAAAGAAGTGGGATGCAACCAATAACGGAAAATATCTAAGTATATAAATAATGTGAGACCCCTGAGGTCCAGAGATGGTGGGAACAGTAGAGCGGAAGTGGAAGGAATGATGTCCCCACAAGAAGCCTATCACTTCCTCCATTGGACCAAGCTTCTGATCTCAAGGCAGACTTGGGTGGAATCTTAATGACACATCTGGTGTTTCACTCTGTTCAGCTAACCTCCAGATAGCCATGTAGCCTCCTCATACCTTGGCTTGTTCACATCCCTTGGCCTATATGAGAATCATATATCCTAAGCTTAGATGTCTCCCATAACCGCCTCACATCTTGAATGAAGCACTATCTGATGAGCACCCTGCACCCTAATGTCATCATCCCACAGTTTGCACCCCATTTAGACCACTCTACATCATCTAGATCCATGGTGGTGTAGTGGTTACACATTGGGCTGCTAACTTTAAGGCCAACAGTTCAAAACCATCAGTTGCTCTTCTGGAGAAAGAGTAGGATTTTTATGCCTGAAAAAGAGTGACAGTCTCAGAAAATAACAGGGACATTTCTACCCTGCCCTATAGGATTGCTATGAGTTGGAATCAATTCAGTGGCAGTGAGTTTGGAGTTTTGTTTGGGAAGGTTGTCCAGAGCAATAGTCTGCCCTCTGAGAAGGGTTGTGCCACACCCCTTCCCATCTCACAGACCTACTTAACCCCTCACCACTAAACAAATATCTACCTAAAATGATTCTTGCCAGTCCAAGGACTTAAGTTAGCACATCCATCCACCTAGGCACTGCTTCCAATTGCTCAACCGATCTCTGCATTTCTTGCACATTATTGAACTCTCCCAGGGAAGATTTTAGACTATTTGTATTTTTTTCTCCCCTTCTTAAAAGAAAATCATATACTATTTTTATATTTTTTTAGAAATCAGCATAATACTTTATTTGGTACTTTTGATAACAAATATTTTTCTATTTTATCTACAATCCTTAAGTCAGCAATACCATCATTTTCCAGCCACTACATTATTTAGACCATCAAAGGCCAGTCAGAGCAATACCCTGCCCTTGGATGACTCATACTTCCCTCCTTCCCCTTTGGATCATCCCAATAAAGTGTCCCTGGCTTACCTACCTCTTCTTTGGAACCTTCTGAGACCACTGACTCTTGGAAGGCAAACTTCTCTATATCCAACTTAATTCCCTGGCACATAGACCACTGTTGAGCCTAAATATATTCCAGATAAACTAAACATAAGACTATGGGCAGTCACTCACACATATGCTCAGATTGCAACTGCTCAACTGTTCTTAGACCCTTGTGTTTCCAGTTCAGGCGTGTTAGTCTGGGTTGACTGGAGAAACAATTCCAGAGACACTCATGTGTGTAAGAAAGAGTATTATATCAAAGAGTGATTATACACTAATAAAATATCCTAGCCCAGTCCAGATCAAGATCATAAATTCTATACTAGCCCATAATTTCTGATGCCAATCTATAAATTTCTCTTCAGACTCAAACAGCACATGCAATGATGCCAAATGCAGGAAGATCACAAGCCAGTAGATGGAAAGTCTTGTGGATCCAGTGGTGGTTGAAGCATCTCAGTGTTAGCATGTGTCTCCACGTGGCTCCTCCACCTCCAGGGCTCTGGATCCATCAGCGTAGCTCCTTGTGGCTTCTCAACAGGAATGTCTCTCAGGGAGGGTGTGTGTGATTGGAAGGCTAGACCCTACCAAAGTTAACAGTATATTATATAATTGCCACACCAGGTTGTAAAGCCATATATGCTTTCCACCCTGCCCATGAAAACACACGTCTCTCACCATCAACAGCCACAGAGCAGACCTTATATTAAACTCCAACAGCTCCTCCTTTTTTTCTTTCTTTCTTTTTCTTTTGTTGTTCTCTTTTCTTCAAAACAAAATTCTGTACTACTTTTATAATTAATTTTCAATTAGTACTAATCTCTCTTTCACACTTTCAGAACATGTGTTTTTTCCACTTTTTTTGATTACTTTCCATTCCTTTATCCCTTTAACCTCCACCCACACACACATTACCTCTTCTGAAGTATCTATTACTCCTCGTCTATACCATTAAAAAGAAATACCTAGCTGTACACAAATCAACCTCCCTGCCATCCTTAACAACTACACCAAGATATAAAGCAAACAACCGATAATATCAGTACACACATACACACACACAAAAAAAACAAAAACAAGAGAAACGCAAACAAATGAACATCACTCATATTTAAAAGAAATGACTGAAATTGAACAAGTTATGTAATTACTAGAGAAAGAACTCACAAGAATGATGATTGCTCACCTACAACAGATGAACCAATCTGAAGGAAAAAGGAAAGAATAGAAAAGCTAGAAACCCTACTGCAAGCCTTACAAGAAAAACTCCAAAGATAAACTCAGATGTAACACATATGAATAACAGAATTATACATTATAAAATAAGAGGGAAATAGAATTGAAGACATGGAAAACCGACTTAGGTAGCTTGAAGCAAACTCTTTTGAGTCCAATCTAAGAAATGAACAAGTCACTATAAAATGCAATGGAAACAAAGAAAACCTCAGAGATATGTGGAACACATACAAGGGGAACATAGCATAACTTACAGGACTTCAAGAAGAAGAAATAAAATAAAACACAGAACTCCTGGAGAAAAAATTTACTAACCGCATAAATGGGGTGTGTGTGTGTGTGTGTGTGCAACCATTTAGGAGGATGAAAAAACTCTAATCAGGATGGACCCTAAAAGAAAAACAGTATGACATATTACAGTCAACCTCCAATTTCAAAGACAAGGAAATAGTTCTTAGATCAGTCATAGATAAAGCAACAGTCACATACAAAGGAGCAGCATTTGGAACAAAGAGATTTTTCAGCAGGAACTATGCAAGCAAAAAGACAATAGAGTGACATATATAAATTCTTGAAGGACAAAAACTGTCAACCAAGAATTTTGCATCCAACAGAATTATCACTCAATATAAGGGAGAAATAAAACTATTCCCAAGAAAGACGAAATTAAAGGAATGTAAAAAATAAGACAATCACAACAAAAAATACTAAATGGAGTATTATGGCAGAAAGAACAATGGCACCAGAAAGGCCCCAGGTCAATACATAAGACAATTCCTCACAAAAACCAACACAATCAAAGCAGTATCTGAAACAGCACAGGAAAAGATGAACAAAGAAACTAATGAAAACACACATACACAAAAAATCCCACGCTGATAAAAATGACAGCAAACCCATAATACAAAAAAAATGCTCTGTTTTAAATGTACTAGTCAAAAGATGAAAAGTAGCAGACTGGATAAGAAAACACAACCTATCAGTATGCTATTGGGAAAAAAAAACCCTCAGATACAATGGCAAAAGCAGACTAAAATTCATAGGTGTGACAAAAGTATACTAAATGAAGGGCAACAATAACAACAATGAAGCAGTCAAGGCAATATTAATCCCTGAAAAATCGACTTCAAGGCAAAGAACATAGTAAGAGACTAGAAAAAACACTACACAATGATTTTATAAATGATTGTAGGAACAATAGACAAAGAAGGCATAACCTTAAAATATTATGGTAGTTACATAAGTTCATGTCAGCCTGAAGATGTATAAAAGTTTAGGGATCAACTTCAACCTCATAATCAGATCACAGACTGTTGGTGTCTCTTTTGGGGTGTGGTCTTCTCATAAGGAAACTCCCCCTTCTCTCGATGCTTTCACCTTCCTGCTGGTGAACCACTTTGAAATCTGCCAGGACCTATGACCCTTCCACCACCATTTGATCCACAAGGCTTTGCACCCACCAACCTGCGATATGCTGTATTGTGCATCATTGTTTGTGACTGTGAATCTAAGAGGAAGTTATGGACTAGTATCAGACTTGGATGTTTTCTCACTATATAATAACTTCTTGATGTAAAGCTCTTTCTTACACATATATAAATGTCACGTATGAAAGGCTCTCAAAATATATTAATCAAATCCTCACAAAATTGAAGGTAGAAATAGACAGCTTAAAAATAGTTATCAGAGACTTCAACCTACCACTCAATAAAAGACAGTTCATTAGGAAAGAAATGCAATAAAGACAAAAAAGAGCTAAGCAACATAATAAACTCAATCTCCTAGACCAGTGGTTCTCAATCTCTCTAATGCCACGATCCTTTAATACAGTTCCTCATGTTGTGGTGACTACCCAACCATAAAATTATTTTTGTTGCTACTTCATAACTGTAATTTTGCTACTGTTATGAATCAGGCGACCCTTGTGAAAGGGTCGTTCAACACCCAAAGGGGTTGCGACCCTCAGATAGAGAACTGCCGTTCTAGACATATGCAGAACACTCCATCCAATAACATCACAATACACATTCTTTACCGGTGCACATGGAACATTCTCAAAAATAGACCACATATTAGGTCACAAAGTAAGCCTCAAATAATTTAAAAACATTGAGACTCTGCAATATGCTCTCAGATGACACCACTATAAAACTGGACACCTGCAATAGAAAGAAAAGAAACATAAAGGAAAACACTGAGACTAAACAACATACTACATTTAACCTAAGGGATGAAATAAAGAAATGCCTGGAAAAAAAGAACAAAGCATACGAAAATTATTGGAACACAGCAAAAACAGTTATCAAAGGTCAAATTATAGCAGTCAGCACATATGAAAAAAGATGAGGAACCCAAGTTCAACACTTTAAATCAACTGCAACAACCGGAACAAGGACAATAACATAAAGCTCAGATTAATAATAAATAAACTGGAAAACAAAACAAAATGGAAAAAAATCAGTAGGATATGAAGTTGGCTCTTTAAAGGATTAACACAATCGACAGACCATTGACAAATTTAACAAGGTGAAACAGAAGAAGATGCAAATACATAGACTTAGAGACAAAAAGATGCCATCACAACAAACCTAAGTAGAATAAAAAGAATAACACAATGCTATTAATGACTATAATGCAACACGTTTGGTAACCTAGGGTAAGTAGACAAATACCTATAAATACACCATCTACCCTAATTAGCAAAGACTGGTGTACAAAACTTGAACAGATCCCTAGCAAAGTAATAGAAAAGATCATTAAGAATTTTCCAACCGTCAAGATCCCAGGGCCAGATGATTATATAGGGGAATTGTAGTAAGTATTCAGTGAAGAGATCACCAATACTACACAAACTATTTTTGAATATATAAGAAGATAACAAACTCCCAAGCATGATTGTTCTATGAAGTAAATATAAATCTGATACTAAAACCAGCCAAGAGCCCCACAAACATAGAAAAATTCAGACTAATATTCCTCATGAAGATAGATGCAAAAATTCTAAACAAAATTCTAGCCAATATGCTAATACATATCAATAAAATAATGCATGTTGACCAAGTGGGATTCATACTAGGGATGCAAGGATAATTTAACATTTGAAAAACAATCAATATAATCTACCACATAAACAAGACCCAGAGAACTTACTACAAGATTAGTTCAATAAATGTTGGGACAGCATTTGACAAGATCCAACACTCATTTCTAATGAAAACACTTAATAAAATAGAAATAGAAGGGAAATTCCTTAACATAATATAGGCCACCTACAAAAGGCCAATGGTCCTTACCCAGGTCCCCCTTTGATTAGAAGCCCCTCTTCCCTTGGGTATCCACTATATTAGCCATTTCCACCCCCAAGACCACACGTAAGGTGGTTCACCTTATACCCGCAGGGAGAAAAAAGAGAGGGGCTGGACTCCAATGAGCCAATTACCTAGGTGACACCCCCAAAGGAAGTCATCAAGCTGCAACCTGATTGACAGGTTAAACTCAACTGGTAACTTCTTACAGGTGCCCTGTTTGTGCAAAAAAACCATCAAAATTCAGCCCTTGTCAGCTTGGCACTGGTACACAATACTTTTACACATACATAATCTCCAGACATTAATGAAATCATACTTGTACCTAACAGCATATAAGTAGTATACATATAAACGAAAATTCACTGACCCGGTTTGTATTTGTTATATCATACACGGACAAGAGAATGATATTTAATAAGTACATATAAAGAAGAAATACTGACAATCACAAACCTCACCTTTGCAATTGATCACATGGTCATAACTGGTGTTTGGAACTAACTCCCCCCACTACCAATTCTGTATTTCCTTTTCCCCCACCAGCACCTCAGCTAGTTGTGGTTCTTTGCCAAGTGGGGTGACCCAGACCTCCATTCCTGAGAGGTCTGGGTAATTAGCACTCATGTCAGAGTTGGTTTGCTCTAGTTTACCATTTACTTTATTCACCAGGCTTGCTAGTACTGAGAGATGACCTATGAAATCTCCTAGATTGCAGACATATTATTCTTTACTCCATTATGTAGCACCAAGCCAATTTCCCCTTGGTAATCAGGATCAATCACACCATTCAATACAGTGGCACCCTACTTTACCTGTTGATCCAAAGGTGTGAGGAGCCCAAAATGGCCATGGACATTCTTAGCTGCCAGTTCAATGGAATCAGTGCTGTGTTTCCAGGTGGGACTGTTCCTTCCTTTGGAACTAGGACCTCTAGGCCTGAAGAGCATAGAGTTTCTGGGGCAGGAAGCAAAAATGTTGCAAGTGGATCACTAGGATTAATAATGGGTGGTGCCACTTGGGGTTCCACCTGTTGGTTCCTGGACCCATGAATCCTGGCTATTGGAGACACAGTACCATATATTGGCTGCTGGTTTCGAGCATATCCAATCTCCTGGAGAACATTTCCCCAGCCCTTCAAGGTGTTGCCACCTAGATGGTACTGTAATTGTGTCTTAGAAGTCCATTCAATCATTCTGTCAAGCCAGCTGCTTCAGGATGGTGAAGAAAATGGTATGACCAGTGGATTCCATGGGCATGGGCATGGGCCTATTGCCACACTTCATTTGCTGTGAAGTGAGTTCCTTGATCAGGAGTGCTGTGTGAGATGCCATGCAGGTGGATAAGGCATTCTGTAAGTCAAAAGATGGTAGTTTTGAAAGGCAAATCCATATCCAGAGTAGGTGTCTATTCCAGTAAGAAAACACTGCCCTCTACATGATGGAGGTGGTCCTATGTAATCAACCTGCCACCAAGTTGCCGGCTGATCTCCCTAAGGAATAGTCTGATATCTTGGACTCAATGTTGATTTCTGCTGCTGGTAGATGGGGCACTCAGCAGTGGCAGTGAACAAGTCATCCTTTGCGAATGTAAGCCCATATTGCTGTGCCCATGCATAACATCTATGGTAGTTACATAATTTGTTGTCAATTTAAGATTTACGAGTGAAGGGGTGGAGTCTGGCCAGTCAATCTGATCACAGCTTGATGACGTCATTTGGAGGCACGATGGAGATAAATAGCTCACTGGAGGTGGGACAGGCTCAATCCCTGCAAGACATTTTTGTTGACAAGCCACATGGAGACAGACTGATTGGCAGGCAGAGCTACTGAGCTGGAGAAGCCACATGGAGAATCCTGCCAGCACTGATATTCTTACAAGGCCACTAGATCCACAAGACTTCCCACCTACTGGCCTGTGATGTTCCTGCATTTGCTGTCATTGTATCTGTTTCATGAGTCTGAAGAGGACTTTATAGGTTGGTATCAGACATATGGGCTAATTTCAGACTTATGGACTTGATTTGGACTGGTCAGAAATGCTTTCTTAGTGTAAAACTACTCTTTACATAAAGTTATTTCTTATATACATATGAGTGTCTATGAGTTTGTTTCTCTAGTCAACCCAGACTAACAGAACCTCCATCCCTGTCACCATATCTACTTTGTTCATGTTCCCGTTGGGCAATGACAGGAATGGCAAAGGAAAGAGGAGGACTAGTCTCCATAGTACCTGTCATCTTATCCACTCAATTGTTTAAAGCCTCCTCTTCAGAGGTATCCCTTTGGTGAGTATTCACATGATTTTCTTCACTTTCTTTGCCCATTCAGAGAGGTCTATCCACATACCTTTTTCCCACACCTTCTTGTCACCAATTTTCCAATCATTTTCCTTCCAATTTCCTGACCATCCAGCCAAACCATTAGCCACAGCCCATGAACAGTATACAGTTGTACACTTGGCCATTTCTCCTTCCAGGAAACTGAATGAATAGGTGAATTGCTCAAGGTTCTGCCCATTGTGAGGATTTCCCTTCATCACTCTCCTAAAGGGAGATCCCATTAAGTGTCTTCAGTGCTGCTTCTGTACATTTTCGATGGAAGCCTCCATATCATGCAGAGCCATCAGTAAACCAGGCATGCATTTTCTGTTCCTTAGTCAACATATAATAAGAACCTCCCCAAGAAGCCAAAGGTACAGATTGGGAGAAGGAACTTACTGTGACAGGAGTAGAGACTGTAGGCATTTAGTCCACTTCATCATGGAGATTACTGGTACCTTGAAGTCCTGATCTCGTATATACCACTTCCATTTAATGATGGGATGCTGCTGTGTACGTCCAACTTTATGACTCTTGTCTGTCAGACAATACCAGTTCATGATGGGCAGCTCAGGTCTCATGGTGACTTGGTGGCACATGGTGAGGCATTCAGTCTCCACTAAGGTCCAGTAACAGTCCAAAAGATTTTTCAAAAGAAGAATATTTGTCTGCAGAGGATGGCAAAACTTTACTCCATAATCCACAAAGTCTGTTCTGTGATTCACCAATAGTGGCTTGCATCTCCACACTGCATCTCTATCTGCGACTGACACCTCAAGCACCATTGGGGCAGCTGGGTCATATGGTCGCAGTGGCACAGTGGCTTTCATGGCAGCCTGAACCTATTGCAGGGTCTTTCCTTGTTCTGGGCCCCACTGAAAAATGGCAGCCTTTTGTATCACTTGGTAGGTCGGAGTATCACACCCAAATGAGGGATATGTTGCCTCCAAAATCCAAGGAGTCCCACTAGGCATTATGCTTCCTCTGTAGTTGCTGGGAGTTGGGGAGGGGTGTTCGGGGAGCAGATGCAATACCTTATCCTTCACTTTATTAGGAATATCTTGACATGCCCCATACCATTGGACGCCTAGAAATTTTACTGAGGAGGGTGCCTTAATTGGGTTGATTTCCCACCCTCATGCACACAGATGTTGTACCAATGAATCTAGAGTGTTTGCTATAGGTGGGTCCAGTCAGGATAATATCATTAATGTAATGGATCAGTGTGACAGTCTGTGGAAAAGACCGACAATCAAGATACCTTATATGGTAGTTACGTAATCTGGTGTCAACTTGAGAAGGGGTGGAGTTTAGCCTGTCAATTAAGTCGCAGCTTGATGACCTCGTTTGAAAGCGCCACAGAGATAAATAGCCCACTGAAGGCCAGATACACCCAGACTCTGCTTTGTCTTCCTGATGACAAGACACATTGTGGTAGTTACATAATCTGTCCATTTGAGACTATTAAGTGTGAAGGGGTGGAGTTTAGCCTGTCAATCAGGTCGCAGCTTGATGATGTGGAGGCACTATGGAGATAAATAGCTCATTGGAGGCTGGACACACACTCTCCATGGTAGGTATTCCTGCTGACAAGATGCATGGAGGTATGTTAGTGCCCTGGAGGTGGAGGAGCCACGTAGAGACTCCTGCCAGTGCTGAGATGCTTACACTACCACTGGGTCCACAAGACTATCCACTCACTAGTCTTTTACATTCCTGCATTTGGTGTCATTGCATGTTTTATATGAGTCTGAAGAGGAATTTATTGATTGGTATTGGACATATGGGCTAATATCAGACTTATGGACTTGATCTGGACTGGGCTGGGATGTTTTCTCAATATACAATTGCTCTTTTATATAAAGTTCTTTCTTATGCATATATGAGTGTCTATGAATTTGTTTCTCTAGTCAACCTAGACTAACACATGATGGTACCTTGGGAGTGGGGTACTAGAGAAACACGTCATAAAAATGGAGAATGGATGGTTGCTTGACCTCTGCCTCGTGGTAGGTTTTCTTCTTTGGCTAGTCAGAAATGGCCATGCAGTTTACTGGATTGTTTTCTGGACCAAATATGGGAAGTAAAGTTTTGATTATTTTGTTTGGTTGTTGTTTTTGGTTATTCCTGTGTGAAATTACAAAAATTAAGGTTGTTAATGTATATTTTGAGCTCAAGGGGCAAAATCGCCCCTTGAATTTCTCAGAGCTGCTTAGTGAAAATGGCTGACAGAAGGTCAAAATGACTGACAGAAGGCCCATCCCTGGCTTGATTCAGTAGAGGCTTAAGGCTAAATTGTATATCAATGGAATAATTTAGATAAGGATTTAGATAAGCTATATAAGGATTGAACTAAACTATTTTAAGAATTGAGTTTAAAGAATCTGATTCTACTTTGTTTATACTGATTTCTTGTGTTTATTTTTGTTGAAATAATGATTGATAGAAGTGATTATTGGGAAGTATGAAAATAGAAAGCTTGTAAGCCCACCTGCCTTGAGCCATTACAATTTGATCTTTCTATTGGGTTTAGGATTTGCCTGCAAAGAATGCTCTGAAAGGATATGCCCCACCCAGTGTCTTGAGTGCTCAGGACATTCTAAGGTTAGGCGACTTACCTAAGGGGTTGCTGACAGACAGAAGAAAAAAGGAACTCTTTGGATTTTGAAAAGTTTGAACTAGTGGTTTACACTTGAGGCTGGAAAAAAATCTGGAACTATGAAGAAAACACCTCTCTTGGACTGAACATTAAAGGAAGCCTGTGAGCAGGCTGAAATACTTGCTAGGTGACCACCAGGATCCACTTGTTGAGTGGAAGTGGGAGAAATGCAATAATAAAGAGACACATTGACTCTTGCCACTGACACCCATGGACCTGGTTCACAGGGACTACAGGAGAAGATGAAAACGGATTGACTGGTCTGAAGTTCATGACCTAGCACAAGGGGGCTAACGTTGATTAGAATTTGTGGTGGGACCCATGATCTAAAGGCGGGGCGGCCAATGGGCACCTTGGTGAGGTTAAGTGAGGCAGTCCACATTGGGTTGACCAGAACCTGACAAGATGAAAAGAAGATTTTTGAACTTCTGAACTGGTGCATATTGTTGCTGATTTTATGGATTGCCTGTCCTTATTTGACTTTGTTTATGGATACAGATGTCACAAGGTTCAATTGGAATGAAGAATGTGCACATCATTGTCTCCTCAGAGCACTGGGTTGATGTAAGTGGGCAGTATATAAATTAGATAATCAAAATAGGGGATTAAGGTATGAAGTAGTTAGCTTACAAAATTTCATAGGTGGTGGAATATATTCGTAGGATTATAGGATTAAGATGTAGGTGTTACTTAACTGCAATTGTTAGGCGTAGAATATTGTTGTTTTGTCACTTTTAGAATGTCATGTTTAAATGTATGCATTTTAGTTTTATCCTGTTAGATACAAATATGATTCTATTATTGTTTGTTTGAACATTATATATGGCTAAAGAGTTGTGTGAAAGTGTCAAATTCACAAGGGTTGGTCTATGGTAGTTACATAATCTGTTGTCAATTTGAGACTATTAAGAGTGAAGGGGTAGAATTTAGCCTGTCAATCAGGTCACAACTTGATGCCCTTATGTGGAGACACTAAGGAGATAAATAGCTCACTTGAGATGGGACATATGCTTACTCCCTGGGAGACATTCCTGATGAGAAGACACGTGGAGCTACACTAGTTCCTTGGAGCTGGAGGAGCCACGTAGAGGCCCCTGCCAGTACTGAGATGCTTACACCACCACTGGATCCACAAAATTTTCCACCCACTGGCCTATGATCATCTTGTATTTGGCATCATTGCATGTTTTGCATGAGTCTGCAGAGGAATTTATAGATTGGTTATCTGACATATGGGCTAATATTGGATTTATGAATTTGATCTGGACTGGGCTGGGATGGTTTCTTAATGTACAATTATTCTTTATGTAAAGCTCTTTATTACACACATATGAGTCACTCTAGATTTGTTTCTCTAGTCAACCTGGACCAACACACTTTCGGACTATATTGTGGCACAGTGCCTAAGAAGTGATGTACCCCTGAGGGAGAGTTATGAAAGTGTATTGCTGCCCCTGCCAGCTGAAGGCAAACTGCTTACAGTGGTCCTTCGAATCTGGAATTGAGTAGAAGTCACTGGACAAATCAGTAGCTATATATCAGGTACTAAGGGAAGTATTAATTTGCTCAAGTAATGAAATCACATCTGGAAAAGCAGCTGCAATTGGAGTCACCACGTGGTTAAGTTTATGATCATCCACTGTCATTCTCCAAGATCCGTCTGTTTTTTGCACAGGCCAAATAGGTGAGTTAAATGGTGATGTGATAGGAACCTCTGCATCCTTCAAGTATTTGATGGTGGAATTAACCTCTGCAATTCCTCCAGGAATGTGGTATAGCTTTTAGTTTACTATTTTCATAGGCAATGACAGTTCTAATGGCGTCCACGTGGCCTTTCCTACCATAATAGCCCTTATTCCACATGTCAGGGATCCAATATAGGGGTTCTTCCAGTTAATAAGCATGTCTATTTCATTGATACATTCTGGAACTGGGGAAAGAATGACAGGATGACTTTGGGGATCCATGGGACTGACTGTGATACAGACTGAGCTAAAATTCCATTAATAACTTGACCTCCATATGCCCCCACTCTGACTGGTGGTCCTTCAAAGCATTTTGGGTCTCCTGGAATTAGTGTCAGTTCAGAGCCAGTGTCCAGTAATCCCTGAAAACTTTGATTTTTTTTCATTTCCCCCAATGAACGGTTACTTTTGCAAAGGGCTGCACATACCTTTAGGGAAGGCTAGAAGAAAGATTAAGGGACTAGTCCTCCCCTTCATACAAAAGGTTGTGGAGCTGTAAATTTGCTCATGTCTGGGAATTGATTGAGGGGCTATGATTCTCTATTCTGGTGATTTGAATGGAACTGATGTTCACCTGATCTAGCATTCTTCTGATTGTATAGATTAAGTAAATATTTAGTAGATTTTCCATGTATTTCACTCTTAGGGATGCCATGGCTAATTAGCTAATGTCGTAAGCCCATAGGAGACAGCTTGCTCTGATTGCTGTTCATTATGATAACCACTCCCACCTCATCTCTGTCTATTTAGTGCCAACACCTGCTCCACAGGTCCCAATCAGCCCCATTGTAGGCAAATGTAGTTCAATTAGGGCAGTTCCCAGTGGTAAACCTGCTATATATAAAATAGCAATCCTGGCAGTCCTCAAAGATGCTGGGAACCCCTTCGCAAACTTGGTTGTGGTTGAAGGTATATCCTCAGGGCACTCCTTTTGTGGGTCTATGGGATTATTTTGATAGATCCATTCTAACATAACCAATTTCTCTAAGCTTTTGGATGCCTTCTTCTACAGTGCACCAAGATAAGTCAGGTACCTCAAGTTAGTCTAATCTGAGCCATCTGGCAGTCCATGCTTCAGTGAACCAACCAAACAAACTATTAGATCCTCATTTAACCTCTGGAGTTGAAACAGTGAAAAAAGAATCTTGATATGGGGGCCCATATCAAGATACTCAGACTGGTCTAATCTTGTATTCGTTGCGCCGGTGTCCCATGCCCTTAGCAACCATCCCCATACATATTTTCTAGGCTACTGTCTGTATGTATTAGAAAATGCTAGCAGGTCTTTATAAGTATAGTGTACTTCTTTCTGTGTCACCATCTGTACCTCACCTTTAGAAACTTTCTGAGACTTAATTTTAGTTAAAGATCTAGAGGAAATAACTGGTGGTGGGGATGTTTCCTCGAGGCTTTCAGCAATATCTTATAAGACATCTCCCCCAGGCAATGTTTAAGATGCATTCCCATGTGGCATTTCAGCATGCACAGTTTGGTTAGTCTGCTCAATTGTGAGTTGTTATACTGACAGTGGATTGATCCCCTCAGGTGGGAGGGGTGGAGCTATTGATTGGGGTGGCTCAGTGGACTCTGGGGTTCAATATCCTCCTCTTCCTGATCATCAGCCCATAAGTTACCATTCCATGTTTCAGGGTCTCATTTTCTAGTCCTACAATTCAGCTGATGCTCTAATTCAGCAACTTGTATGATAAGACTCTGAATTTATTTTTCAGCAGTGTCAGCGCTATTACTAGAGGAGAGAAGGCTTTCATTTGTAGCACATGCAGAAGCTTTTAAGTCTTTTATTCAGCATTTTAGACATGCTTCTGAGGTTCTGATATCATCCCTTTCCTTAATCACGAACCAGCTTCCCTATACTATTCATCCTGAAAAACTGCTGGAAAATATCAAACACAAGATCACCCAGAGCCTCTCCTCTCACCAGCACTTCATCTACTGGTGGTGGTATTATGGATATTAATTTTGGCATTTCACACCATAGATTAACAGCACCCTCTTTAGTAATAGTGGCAGACTTATCCATGCTTTCAGGGGTAGAGGCAGCTTTCTCAGTACCTTTAGGCCTAATCAGGCTGGAGAACCAATTCCAGAAACCCATATTTATTATCTTGTTTCTCTAGAACCACATCCAATACCAATTGTATTAGACAAGGTTCACTAGAAAAGCAAAACCATGATATATATGTATGTATGCATATATGTAAGGATACGTTTATATAGTGAAAATGAATATAACAACAAATTAATCCACACAGAAGTATAGACAGCTCAGTCCAACTCACTTTCGTGGGACACTTAATGTACAGAAGATCCTTCCAAGTCACATGCCCAACGAAGAAGACAGTAGGAAGATGAAGTGGTGAGGTTTAGCAGAGGCCAGCAGCACAGCATAGTGAAGCAGGTTGCGGTACAGCCTCATGGTGTAGCAATGCAAAGTGGCTGGCGGGAAGTGTGACATCTGAAGTGGTGGCAAAAAGGAGCTGAGTTTGCCCGCAGGCAGAAGACAAGGTGGGCGGAACCATAACGTGAAACAGCATGGCACAATGTTGCAGTCCACTGTGGTCCACAGGTTGGCTCAGCCCACAGTTATCACAGCACATGGAATGAGTCAGGGAAGTTATCCAAGGCAGCACACTGGTCCGACCACAAGGACCACCAGAGAGAAGAGGGGTCAGCCTCCAGTTAGTCATTTATCTCAATCACACCTCGAAAGGAGGTCATCAACTTGTGACCTGATTGACGGGCTCAACTCCACCCATATCTTCTTACAGGTACCATGTTGGCACAAATAACCTAACGATCACACCTAGGATAAGCAAACAACTCCTTGAAAAGAAGAACCAGGTGGAAGGCTGTGCTAGCTTGACTAGAGAAACAAATCCAGAGATATTTATGTATAAGAAAGAGCTTTATAACAAGAAGTAATCATGATCAATAAAACATCCCAGCCCAGTTCAACTCAAGTCCATAAGTCCGATACTAGTTCATAAGTCCCCTTTCAGACTCATGCAACCACATGCAATGATTCAGAAGGCAGGAAGATCACGGGCTGGTGGATGCAGAGTTGTGTGTATCCAATGGCAATGACCGCATTACAGGGCTTGTGCAGATCTCAACATGGCTCATCAACAGGAAGGTGAGGGCAGAGAAAGAGGGGAAGTTCCCTGGACCCTCTTTTGAGATGGCCACACCCACAAGAAAGTACCCTCTGGATGTGAACTAATTGACAGGGTAGACTCCACCCCTACACTTTATTTATCAAGTTGACATGAAATTAGGTAACTACCATAGAGGCGTCACATTACCCGATTTCAAAATCTCCTACAGAGCCAGAGTAGTTAAAATAGCCTGTGTACTGCTACAATAGGTACATAGATTAATAGAAAATTCAGGAGTAAATTCCTCCACCTATAAGCAGCTGATTTTCCACAAAGGACCAAAAAAATATCAAATGCAATAGGGATAGTCTCTTCAAGAAATGGTGTTGGAAAAATTGGATTTCCATCTGCAGAAGATGATAGGATCCATACACAACAAACCATATTTTCCAAGTACTGTTTCTTCCTCTTTCTTTCCAACTTTTGACTTCTAGTTACCAATAATTATTACTGCATCTTGATTGTATGTTTGCTAAACTTCATACTTGTTTGATAAAATTCAGAAGACGTTGGTAGAATTCTACAAATTCTTCATCACAAGCTTTTGTGGTTGATGCATAAATTTGGGAAAAAGTTTTATTGATTAGATTTCCTTAAATGAAGATAGACATAATTCTATAACAGACAGCATTGTACTTCAAGATAGACTTTGAAATGTCTTTTTTGTTGACGTATGCAACCCCTTTTCTATTTATATTGTGTTATTCTTGACATAGTAAGCCATATGATTTTCTGACTCAAAATGACCAGTATAGGTTCATTTTAGCTCACTAATACTTCATTCATTTTATTTCAATAGAGATTTCCCCCTTACACTGATGCTTTTAAAATTTTTTATTAAAAGATCATTTTATTGGGGGCTCTTACAGCTCTTATAACAATCCATACATCAATTGTATCAAGCATATTTGTATATATGTTGCTATCATTATTTTTGAAACATTTACTTAATATTGAGCCCTTGGTATCAGCTCCTCTTTTCCCTCGTACCCGCCCCCACTCTCGTGACATCTTGATAAATTATAAATTATTATTCTTTTCATATCTTATACTGACCACTGTCTCCCTTCCCCCCGTTTTCTGTTCTGCCTCCCCCTGGGGTGCTGGTGGTGCTGTGGTTAGTGTTTGTCATTGTGCTAGATTCCACCTTCCTCCCCTCCTCTCCTCACCTTCCCCCCTACCCTCCTGGTATTTCATTTTTTGACGAGTTGCAATTTTCTTGGATTCATACTTCTCACATTTAAAATTCTTAATCTTAATTGATGTATGTAGCTGTTTATTTACATTTTGAGCTGTGCCCCAACAGCAAATGAAGATCCTGAAAGCTTTACTTTCACAGGGTTATCTACATTCATGCCACTACAGTCAACACCACGTTGAGAATGCAGTTCCTCCTCAGTCATATTTTGAGTACCTTCTGACTCAAGGAATTCATCCTCTGCCACTAACTTTGACAATGTTCTGCTTTCACTCATTAGGTCTTCAGCTTATGTCAATATTTTTATCCTATTCATAGGTTTTAAGTGGCTATTTTCTCTGGAGTGGACAACTGATTCCTATTGCCTAGTCTTTTCATAGTCTAGAAGCTCTGCTGAAACCTGTTCACTTTGGGCAACACTGTTGGCATCTGAAATACCAGTGCTATACCTTCCAGCATCACAGAAACACACAAGCCATCACAGTAAGACAAACTGACAGAGAGTGGTGGTATTTTTCTATGTTCATCTAAGATTCACGGAAATTCCTACAAGAGTGAACACTGAACCTTATTGGAAACCCAAGTCAAGATGTGGCAGGGTAGAGGGCATATCTGACTTGTTTTGATCAAAACATATCAACTATGCCTTGATCAGAAGGTAAATTGGGTGGGGAAGCCTGACATTGGGATACAATGTTCAACTTTAAATATATAGACCAAAAATGGGAGAATAAGCTTGACATAATGTCTCTAATTGGGCATGTATGACCTAGCTTTTATTTAGCCTTGGATGCCAAGGGGTTATGTACTTTAGATAACCAGGACTTTTAGACTCTACTTTTGAGGCATACAACATCCTTCATAGGCCACACCAGAAAGATCATATTTGGACCTCCTACTAAGCAAACTGGAATTTACTTTAAATACTCTGGTAGCAGATTAAGGGAACTGAACTACCCACATAGATCTAAGGCTGAAATGCCCCAGTCCTACAAGAGAGGACTATTTATTTCAAGGTTATGGACAAGGAAGTCATTGGACATTGGTTCAAAATTCATGCTTAGAGGATATTCAACAAATGGCAACTCAAGACTACCATATGTGAGCTATTTTCATATGTGTGACATGTGGTATCAATTATATTTTTCTATTGTTTGAACATTCTGCGGGGTCACCTTTCTTTAGAATGGGTACACATTTGAATCTCTTCCAGTCAGTGGGCCAAGTGGTAATCTTCCAAATTTCCTGGCATAAAATACTAAGTGTTCCAGTGCTACAGTAGCTTGTGGAAATATTTCAGTTGTTATCCCATCAATTCGTGAAGCCTTGTTTTTGGTTAATACGTTCAGTGAAGTATGAACTTCCTTCATTATCATTAGTCCTTCTTGTTGAAATGGTTGAAAATCACGAGTTCTTTTTTAAAACACAGTTATATTGACATATAATTCACATATCAAACAATTAAATAGTTCAATCATATTAAAAATCATTTTACAACCATCACCACAATCAATTTTAGAGTATATTTTTCTTTCTTGTACTCACGGTTATTAGCTCCCTATTTCCCCTCAAACCACCCCACCAATACCCACAAGAAACCATCAATTCATTTACTGTCTCTATAGAATTAACTATGCTGGATTTCATATACAGAAAAATATACAAAAGAACCAATAAAAAAAATCAAACTAAACCAGAGAAAAATCTCAAAAAAAGAGAACATGAAGTATTAAAATGAGAAAGAATTAAAAGTTGGGCACAAGGAGATCAAATGATAGGTTCAATTTTAATCTAACTGCATCTGCAATAATCCACTTTCCAATGAACTCTACATGATAGCTGGGTCTATGGTCAGAGAGGATTCACTGGAGAAGTAATCCAAATGTATTTCCCCTTCACTTAAAAAAATGAAACAAGTTTAAATTGGTTCAAAAAGGAGATCAAATGATAAGACATTACATTTTGATCTTACTACACCTACCATAATCAATTCTACAATGTTCTCGGTCTTATTAAAAGGCTATTCACATTTCTCGGTTATGATCAGAGGGCATTCATCTGGGGCTTAATCCATGGGTGGTCCCTGCAAATGTACTTTGGACTTTCATTGTCTTTGCTTTTATTTTATTTTATTTTTTA
>NW_022111323.1:2442823-2450912 GCF_000313985.2 Echinops telfairi | reverse complement strand
AAATAAATAAAATTTCTTTTTTTAAAAGTAAAATTTCCCTTGTCATTGATATTAGATATCTTGGCTACCATATCCTGGAGAGTTTTCCTTTTAGGGTCTCTAATGATTTGGGTTCTTTCAACATCCTGAATAATTATCTTTTCATCCTTTAGACATTGATGAAACTTTTCTTACAAATATTCTTGGACTGTTCTCTGTGTGGATGTTTTTGTTTCTTCCACCTCTGGAATCCTTAAAAGAGGTAGGTTCTTCCTCTTGGTTGTGTCCCACATTTTTCTCAAGCATTTCTTGGTTTCTGTTGTATTTTTTGTTATATATTCTTTTCTTAGATTGGCATATATAGATTTGTCTTCAAGTTTCCTAATTCAGTTTTCCTTCTTATCGATTCAGTTTCTCTCCTTCTTTAGTAGTATTGTGTATTTCTGCTATTGTATTGTTTTACTTTTCTTTCTCTTTGGAGCTTTTCTTGTAAGGCACCTAATGAGGTTTCTAATTTTTCTATTATTTTCACTTTTCCTCTCATACTCATCGTTATACATTGTAGGAGGAGTGCAATCATCATTCTTTT
This sequence comes from Echinops telfairi, assembly GCF_000313985.2. Classification (NCBI taxonomy): domain Eukaryota; kingdom Metazoa; phylum Chordata; class Mammalia; order Afrosoricida; family Tenrecidae; genus Echinops; species Echinops telfairi. The sequence goes on along the minus strand of NW_022111323.1, from coordinate 2,450,344 downwards.
AAATTATCTTTTAGGCATTCCATAGCCTGTTCAATTTAGGCATTTCACTTAGGTCTGAGTGTTTTTAAATTATTTGTATCAGTTTCTCTTGTTTTTTGGTGTGAATCAATATCTTCTGTTTTTTTTTTTTTTTGTTTTTTTGTTTTGGTTTTTTGGTTTTTTGGGGGGTTCCAGTTATGTGGGAGTAGTTAACTCTGCTAAGTAGTGCAATGTAGTAGTGGTAGACAGTTTATATTAAGTATCTTGGGGAAAATGTTAGAGTAAGTGTTGGGGGAGGATCAAAAAGTGGAAAAGGAAGTGTTAGAGGAGGGGGAAAGACAGCCAAAAGGAATTAAAAAAAATGGATGGATCAAGTAGTGTTAATCCATAGATTCATAGAAGGGAAATTAGTTCAAATAAATGCTTCTTTTTGCAATGATGGAGAAATGGGTAATCATATTTGTGAGGAAAAAATAATAAAATTGTAAGAGTAATGTCAGTTTTTGGTTTTGTGAGGATAAAACAGAAAGAGAAGGATTAATGAGAAGAAAAGAAAGAAGAAAAAATAGGTAAAAAGGGTTGTAATGCAGGTAGATGATGGAGAGTACTCTCTAACATAAATTAACAAGGAGAGCTCTAAAGGGAGCAAAAGACATATAAAAAAACAGAAACAAAAATCATAGATCCAGGAATTGATTTTAGGCTCACACTAAATCCTAGCTCCAATTTAAGAACAATTAGTTCTTACATTATGACCCTGCTCGATACCCATTCATCCTCTGAAAGGGGACACAGAAGATACAAAATGCTATACAATGTGTGGTGAAGAAATTAAATGTTGACTGGCTTTCAGATAAAATAGTGCCTGGGGTCTTAAAAACTTGTTTCCAAACAAGTATCTACCTAAGTGAGATGTCAACTAAGTCCACATGGAAAAAGTTACTCAAGGATTGTAAATAATATAATCCAAAGCAGAAGGAGACAATAGTATCAAAGCCTACATTGTGAAAGTCTGGTTTTCAGAAGGCCATGGGTGTCAGTGGAAGCCCAAGATACATTTGTGAGATCTACACAGGAAATAAACCTTCGACGATTTCTCTCTATTCATAATGGAGGAATGGGAATAAATTGGTTAGCAAACAGAGTCTATTGGAGAGATGATGCTACTCTAGAAGGTCAAAACAATAAATCTTACTCAAATGGTTAAAGCCTTGTCAGTTGATTGCCCCTCTGACACAAGTTGGGCCATATCTGGTTTTTTAAAAAAACATTTTCTATTTTGTTTTGTTTTATTTTCATATTGTGGTTTATCTCTGCTGTATTTTGTCATTATAGGGAGCCCTCTTGAATTTCCATTATGTTTTTCTGTATTTTGGTATATGAAACCCAAGATTGATTAGCCTATAAAAGACAAGGAGTAGAATAAGGGTTTCTGGGTGGCACAGTAGTGGTCATGGGGGATGTTAAATGGGAGCTATTTTCAAGGAGAACAATGTTTTGAAACTGATTGTGGGAGCAATTGAACAATACTGTGTAAAGCTATTGAATTGTGAGATGATATCTGTATTAGGTCTCAATAAAGTGGTTTTGAAAAAAATATGCTTTGAAATAAATGCTCAGCTATTAGAATTAAAAAAGGAAAGGGCAAGAGGCAAAAGGATCAAAAATAAAAATAGAAAAAGTAATACTAGATTAAGGAGAATAACTATTCATGTATGTTTTTTGAGGCCCTAAGCTTTTCCCAGTTTTGTCTCTGATGAGGATGCCAACTTCTGGATTGAAGTTATGTTGATTGACTAGAAAAAAAAACAAAGCAAATTGAAAGCAACAAAATAATTCCCCTACTCCCCACCCCCATCCCCATCTTTACATATACCAACAGATGGGGAAGTGATTAAGGATGAATTACAAGAATAATGCAGATTAAGAATGAATTACAAGAATAGTGCAGAACTTTGTTTTAAATAGGGTGAAGGTATAAGAATAAGAGCAGCCAGAGCAACAATAATAGCAGCAAAAGAGCAGTGGGGTCTAGACCTTGTCCTGGGATGGAGGTGGGGTTCAGGATCAATAGTATGTGGAGGAGAGGTCTTTTGAGCAGTTAAGGAGAGTGTCTATTGTTTTACTACCTTATGGTTGTTTAGGATGCCAGGATATGCTTGAGATTGAGGATAGGTAGGGTTGAGATTGATGCTAGGGGAATGATTTCGGTGTCTGGTATGGATAAGAGTCCTGTATTCTTATTATTAAGGCCAATTGTGTCATAGGAATAGACCTCTGGTGCATCAGGTAAGAGGGGACAGATGAAGGAGGTGACTAAGTCGGGGTTGGGGAGTCGGGTCTATAATTGGTAGGTGGTCTGAGAGGAAGGAATGAAGCAAGTACCTACTCAAGGAGTAGGCTGCTTATCAGAGTGGCCTTGGGTACTAACCAGGGCCTGAGAGGCTTCTGTGCTGTGATGCTTTTAATCTTTGTCGCATGCACACTCTCTTAGTTCTTTGTAAAAACTGCTGTTGCAATTTCTACTTGTATTGTTATGATAATGCCTTGCTAAGGGACAAGATATGTGTGTATTATCTGTTAACTAAAGAAGATTAAAAAACAACAACCTGCAAGTGGCCACGCCTTAAGAGGGAGGGCTGTGCAGAGCTATACCTCAGGGACAGGGGATTAGTTTGGCTGAGTGGGGCTGGAGCTCCCCAAGCTTCTGTGCAGTTAGTCTATTCACTATTTAAGCCTGGTTCAGGCTTCCCTGTAAAGCTATCCCTGTGTGGCTTGGTAGGCTGTGCTATCCTTGCTATTGGGGAGTGTGGCAGTTACATAATATACTGTCAATTTGAGAGAAGGGGTGGAGTCTAACCTCTCAATCAGGTCATAGTCAATGAGGCCTCTGAGTTGACATGGCTTTCTCCTGAGGAGTCTGGGAAGTCCTGTCTTCCTCCCTGAAGGTGAGAAACACAGTCTCCCTGTGAGATATTCCTGTTGACAAGTCACAATGAGCTACACTGATGGAACCACAACCCTAGAACTAGCTAGAGGAGCTACGTGGAGACCCCTGCCAGTGCTGAGATGCTTCCACTGCCACTGATCCACAAGACTTTCCACCCACTGGCCTGTGATATTCCTGCATTTGGCATCATTGCATGTGTTGTGCGAGTCTCAAGAGGAATTTATAGACTGATATCGGACATATGGGCTGTATTAGTCTGGGTACTTTGGAGAAACAAATCCACGGCGACTCACGTATAAGAGAGAGTTTTATGTAAAGAAAAGGTGCATCACGAAAACATCCCAACCCAGTGCTGCCCAAGCCCACAAGTCCAACATTAACCCATTAACCCAACACCAGTCCACAAAGTCCTCCACCTCACAAAACAGAGGCAATGATGCCGACTGCAGGAGGAAAGCTGAGTCCGTGAACGTGTAAGCATCTCAGCACTGGCAAGGGTCTCCACACGGCTGCTCCAGCACCCAGGGCTGCATCGGGGTAGATCCATGCGGCTTCTCCTTGGGGATGTCTTGGAGGAAGTCAATCTTGCAAGCTGAAGCAGGAAACTACTAAGGCAGCTGCACCCGATACAACCATCACAAAACAAGAGACCCGAGAACTAGAAAGGCAAGGCTTCACCACTCATTTATCCCTTCACCTTTCAACCAGCACCACATGTGATTATTGGCCAGGCTGGCACAATTAACTAACTCATGGGCTAATATCAGACTTATGAAATTTATCTGGACTGGACTGGGATGTTTTCTTAATATACAATTACTGTTTGAATGTTACTGGATTTGTTCCCTAGTCTACGTGGACTAGCACAGTGAAGTAGGACTGCTAGAGTATCAGACTACAACTCCCTTGGCTTGGGTCAAGCGCCAAGTCTATTTGTGCTAATATCTGCTCTAGGCTGGTCATGTAGAGCATTGTCCCTACAACTTGGCCAGTCGGCAAGTGAGCCACACTAGCTAGCACCTGGACCGTGAAAAATCTGTAAGGAGAGTTGGGATCTGCACTCTGCTGCCTAGAGCCAGGAGCCAATGACAAAGGGGAGTCTCTTGGAAAACCTTGCTGCTCACTTATTTAAATAAATGTATGTGTACTTATCTTTATGCTGAGAATCTTGTGATCTGGAAATGTAAGTTGTCTGCCTTCATGGCTTTTCTACTCTGATCTCTACGGAGTCCTTCCCAAATGTCTGTTTCTTCTCCTTTTAATGACTTTTTTGCTTTCTTCATGTATGATGTTTTTGATGATATTCCATAGCTCATCAGGTTTTTTGTCTTTAGTGTTTGATGTGTCAATCTTTTTTCTTGAGATGTTCCCAAAATTCAGCTGGGATAGGTGTATGGTCATATTTTGGCTCTCATGGACTTGTTTTAATGTTCTTCAACTTCAGCCTAAACTTACATGTGAGGAATTGATGGTCTATTTCACATTCAGCCTAATTTTAGCTGTTAATATAGAGCTTCTCCATAGTCTTTTCTCACAGATATATTTCTGTGCATTCCATCTGGAGAAATCCACTTGTTGTTTATGTGTTGTTGAAGAAAGATATATTCTATGATCAAGTAGTTGGTCTTACAAAATTCTATCATGCGGTCTCTGGCATCATTTCTATGCCCAAATTTGTATTTCCCAACTACTGTTCCTTCCTCTTTGTTTCCAATTTTTGAATTCCCCAAACTAACAATTATCAATGCATGTTGATTATATGTTTGAACAATTTCAGACTGAAGGTATTGGTAGAATTCTTCAACTTCTTTATCAGTTTATTTGGTGTTTGTTGCATAAATTTGAATAATAACTGAATTGATTGGATTTCCTTGAATTCATAAAGTTATAATTCTTTCACAAACTGTATTGCACTATAAGACAGAAATTGAAATGTCTTTTTAGACAATGAGTGCAACCACATTGCTCTTGATTTATTCATTCTCAGTATAGTAAACCATCTGACTTTCTGATTCAAAATGGCCAATACCACATCATTTCAGCTCACTAATGCCTAGTGTGACGATTTTTAAGCATTCTATTTTATTTTTTTAAACTTGCCATTTTTTAGATTCATGTTTTGTACACTCAAAGTTCTGGTGATTAATTTATGGTGCGGGACTTGGCTGTGTCATGTTCTGTAGTACATAGGATCACTATGAGTCAGAATTGACTTGAAGGTACTTAAGAATTAACACAGAGGCATGCATAGGCAAAATTTTACTTCACCACAATTGGAATACTGTTTCAATTATTTTAACTTTTTCAATTATTGGTTAAAGAGCTTTATTTTGTAGCAAAATTTTAAATCTGGATATATACGAGTTCTATTTTGTTCCTCTTTTTCAAGAATACTTTGAATTATATATAGTTCTCTGAAAATTAGTATTCCATTGCTGCAAAAAGGGTGTTTCAAATAAAACAAAATTTGTCTTGAATCTGTATATCACTTTAGGGAATACTGACAGAGAGCTGCCATTGGCTCAAACCAGATTCAAAAGAAGATATGTCAGATGGATTTTGGCTGATAGTAGAGAATACCAGAAAGATGTTGTTTTATTGAGTATGCCAGTGTATTCCACTGTGTGTTTCATAACAAACTACGGATAACCTTGAGCAGAATGGGAATTCCAGAACGCTACATTGTGCTCCTACAGAACTTGTACATAGATCAAGAGTCAGTTCTATGAACAGAATAAGGGCATATTGCAAGGTTTAATATCAGGAAAGGTGTGCATCAGGGTTGTTTCTTCTCACCATACTTATTCACCCTTTATGCTGAGCATATAATCAGAGAAGCTGGATTATATGAAAAAGAATGTGGCATCAGACTTGGAGAAAGGGGTATTAACAACCTGTGATATGTAGATGACAAAACCATGCTTGCTGAAAGTGAAGAGGACTTAAAATATTTGCTGATTAAAATAAAGTGTTGCTGTCTTCAGTTTGAGTTACTACTCAATGTAAAGAAAATCCAAATCCTTACAACTGGATCAATAGGTAACAAGATAATTTGAGAGAAGGTTGAGGTTTTCACAGATTTTGTCTTGCTATGATCCACAATCAATGGGCATGGAAACAGCAATGAAGTGATCAGAAGACAAGTTCCATTAAGTAAATTTGCTGCACAAGACCTCTTTAGAGTATGAAGAAGCCAGGATGTTACTTTGAAGACTAAGGTGGGCCTGACTGAAGCCATTCATGGTATTTTTAATTGCTGCATATGCATGTGAAAGTTGGACATTGAATAAGGAAGACTGAAGATGAAGAGATGAATTGGAGTTATGGTACGGGAGAAGAAGATTTAAAGTACCATGGATTACTGAGAACACAAACTGTTCTGTCTTTGAAGTATGGACCAAGTACTTCATAGAGGCAAGGATGGCAAAACTTTGTTTTACAAACTTTGGACATCTTGTCAAGAGAGACCAGTCTTTGGAGAAAGACATCATACTTGGTAAAGTGGGGGACAGGGAGGGAGGGAAAGGCCCTCAACAAACTGTATTGACACATCAATGGGTCAAGCTTGTGAGGATGGTGCGGACCAGGAAATGTTTTGTTTTGTTGTGCATAAGGTTGTTATGAGTCGGAAGAGTCTTCCTCCATGGCACCTACCAACAATAGCAACATATTTTTAAACTGACATTTCATATTTAAGGCAACAGTAAAAATTCTACTTTTTGACTGTTTTGTTCATTAGTGACATGACTGGTATTAATACTGAGATATGGTAATGCTACTGACTTTGATGGTGAAGGTTATATGTAAACTAAACTGCGCCATGATTCTGTTGTATGGTAAAGTATATAACAATATAGTCATTCTTCATTTTGTGATATGATGTGATAATTTTCCATTTTTGCATAACACCAGCTTTTACATAATCGTTTGATCTTTGTAACCTAAGCATGTTGATAAGTGAGGAGTGGGTGTAGTCCCATGTTTACAACATTGTCTTCCAATCCAAGTACATGGGATACATCTCCATTTATATATCATAGGTTTTAGGAGCCATTGAGTTAGTTTTGACACATGGTGGTCCTATGTACAACTGAACCAAACATTGTCCCACATTGTGATCCTCACAATTGTTGTCCCTGAAATATATACATTTTTAAAAATTTCATTATAAGTATTCCATAGTTTTTAGTGTAAACCGTATATACTCGTGTATAATTTGAGTTTTTCAGCACACTTTTAATGTAGTTTTTTGTGGAAAAATTAGGTGCTTCGGCTGATGTTCAGTATATACAGTAAGTCTTATTTCTAAAATTTATCAACATTTTTACATGAAATAGCAAGCTTTTGAACATTTTTGTAAATTAAACTGTTTTCATAAATTCCTTTAAATCTTCTTTATTATTGCTATCCAGAATGGTAATTGATTTTGTGCACAGTTAGTATGCTGAATTAATTTATAAGTACAGCTGTCCTGTAGATTCTGTGATATTTTCTTTGTTTTAAATCAATTTATTGGGGCTCATACAATTCATCACAATACATAGATCAATTGTGTGAAGCACATCTATACATTTTTTGCCCTCATTATTCCC
>NW_022111323.1:2440602-2441777 GCF_000313985.2 Echinops telfairi | reverse complement strand
TTCCCCCCTTAATCTTAAATATATTTACATATGTACATGTCTGTATTTAGGCTTGTATGTATGCCCTTTGCCTCCTACTTCTTTCCTCTATTTCTTTACGTTTTCCTCCTATTCCAATAACATGTTCAGCCTTCATTCTGGCTTCGGTAGTTCCTCGTGGTTGCCTTGACCTTGGTCACTCCCTACCGGTCCTCCTGTCCCCTTCCTACCATTGGTTTTGAACCATTTGTTGTTCCCTTGTCCCTAGGTTGGCCAACCCTCCTCCCTTCCCCTACCACCCACACTCCCATGTCCTCCGGGGCCATCGGTCCATTTATTTTCTTCTCATATTTTTTTTGTCCAACTTCTCTTATCTAGGTGAGTGTACAGACATAATAATGTGTGAATAAATTGGGATTGGCTTTACCAGCACAGCGCCAAAGCGGCTCATAAGAACCTGGCTGTGACGGCTGCAGTACCGACAATCCAACAAACACAAAAGCCACTGACATACAAAATTTAAAAGAAGAGGAAAATGGAAAAAACAAACAAACAGATAGGCTGAAAAACAAGAAAATGAAAAGAGGAGGAAAACAAAAAAAGCCTGTTGGTAGATCAAGGTCTGTTTGTTGACATTTAGGGGCGTTTTCTGGACGAGTCTAATGGGGTGCCACGTCCTGGCCCCAGAGTCCATCGTTTGTCTTCCCTTGGGACCTCCTTGCTCTGTTTCCTTGCCGCTCCATTGCACGCCCCCAGTGTTTTGCCTCAGTGTGGTGGGGTCAGCTGAGTCGCCCATCCCACACTGTGGCTCCAGCGCTGTCCCGTGCAGGGCAATGGGTCAGCGCAGGACGCCGCATCTCGCCGTGGGGGTGGCCACACAGTCCTCTCTGTACACTGGGACCCCAATCTGGGCCATTGTCCTCTCAGTTTGGTGGGCCCAGTTGTGCTTCACTCTTTTCCTCCTCCTTCCTTTGTCCCAGCTTCTCTCTGGGTGTGATGTGGTAGTTCAGCTCCCCTCCCACACTGGACGATCTAATTCCATCCTCTGTGGTGCTCCCTTCCATGGTGGGGGCCTGGCCAAATCTCGCTAGGGCCGGTGCCTGGTCCAGTTTCTCCGTGGACTCCTCCGCGTTTTACATTGCTCCTCTGATTTGGCGTGTCCTGATGGGGTCTGTATGCACGTTCCAGTTCTGTGG
>NW_022111323.1:2435520-2436609 GCF_000313985.2 Echinops telfairi | reverse complement strand
TTGCTGGCATGTTGGCTACTAGATGGAGCTGGGCTATATGGTGATCTGTTTGTTCTTGGTGGAGGTTGATCCTCTTGCCATAGTGAGTAAGCCAGTATCTTGGGCAGTCTCGGGTGTTTTGCAGCATATTCTTTGTGTTTTTCCTTTTCCTGGAAGACCTTTATCTCACCATCCATCTTAATGGATAGCTTGGCAGGGTACAGGATTATGGAGGAGGCGTTTTTTTCCTGTAGCTTTTGGAAGATGTTGCTCCATTCTCTCCTCCTCTTCATGCTTTCTGATGATAGGTCTGAGCATGTTCTTACCTGTGCTCCTTTGTATGTGATTTTGTTCCTTTCTCTTGCTTCTCGTAAAATTTTCTCTTTTTCATCGAAGTTGGAAATTTCTGCTATTATATCTTGGCGTGTTCCTCTTGGGGTCTAGTCTAGCTGGGGTCCTTTCTGCTTCCTTTATGAGTACCTGGTTCTCCCTTGTTAGGGTGGGAAAGTTTTCTTCCAGGAATTCCTTTGCTATCCTGATTGTCGACTTATATGTTGTGTTAAGTTCACATAGACTGATAATACAAAGATTATTCCTCTTCATAGCATCTGTCATTGATCTCAAGCTATCTTCTGTTTCTTTAATTTTCTTATCTGACTGTCTTTCTTGGGTGCTTAGTTCTCTTTGAGTGTCCTTGAGGTTGCTGATATGGTTATCTGCCTCCTCAAGCCTAATCGTAAATTCTGTGACCTGGTGTGTGGCTTCTGCTACCTCCTCTGTTAGCTCCTGCAGTTCCCTTTTTTGGGCGGACTTCATCCCCTCTATTGTGGACTTCATTCCCTCTATTTTGGACTTTATCTCCTCTATTATTGTATCCTTGTTCTGGATTGCTTCCTTCAGCTCCTTTATTACTGCCAGTAGACTTGTGAAGATTTCCTTCTGTGGCAGATCTGTATCTGTTTTTTCTATGAGAGATGTTAGCTCTGCTACTATGTTTTGTCTCTCTGGTGTTTTTGTTGGGAGTGTTGTGGTATGTTGATTTTTCCTCGATCCTTTCATAGGCCCCATGTTTCTGGGAGGCCAGGGGTCCTGATCTGTGTTATTGTTAAG
>NW_022111323.1:2434119-2435275 GCF_000313985.2 Echinops telfairi | reverse complement strand
AAGCTATAAAAGAGGAGAGAAGAGAAGTGATAATAGTGAGAGTGGGAAAATAAAATAAAAAGAGATAGCAGGAAGACCTATAGGAAAGGGGCAGAAGAGAAGTAATAGCAATAGCGAAAAAGGACAAAGAAAGGAGTGAAGAAAGTACAAAAAGTAAAAGAAATAAGAGGAAATCAGCATGAGATAAAAGATATATATGTATATATTTAGATCCCCCCCTTCTTTTCCCTCCAAGTTCTATTGATGCCTAATAGAAGGTGGAGGTGGGCGAGGCCTCCATACCATGGGACGTGGTGCTTATCTGGGCTCCAGAGCAGGGCTATGTGAGGGGAAATTGCTCTTCAGATCAACAAGCTCTCCGGGGCCCCTTTCGGCCCATATAGTGGGGTCTGCGAGTGGAGGCCACGCTGAGGGAGGCTGTGGACAGTGCTAAGCTGGTGGGCAATGCACCACAGGGCTAGCTTCCTGCACTGCCCGGGAGAGACTGTGGCCATAAGCAGTGTGGAGAAGCTCAGGCCGCAATGCCTGCCTCCTATGCCGGCTGGAGAGGGCTGGGAAGGCTTGGAGCTGGAGCTGGGGATCCTGCGGGGTACTGGAGAGATAGGCACTGGCGGAGCACGCAGACAGCTCCCTCAGGTGCAGGAAAGCTGATTCACAGGCTCCCCAGCAGGCAGGCAGGTGTTTATCATTAGAGCCGCTGCCCGGCAGGCTCCTCAGCCATGTGTTCCGCGCCGGATCGGACAGCGGGGGCTCTGGCGGAGAGCAGCCAGCAATGGCGACCGTGCTCTGCCCTGCGGGGGGTGTGCCATGTGACAGGCTCAGAGCCGCTGGGCGTGAGGAATCCACCAGCGCCCCAGGGCAGGCAAGAACCCCGCAGGCAGTGCACTCAGTGGGCAGGAGCCCCCACTGTTCCACGGCAGGCGGGTTCCACAGACGCAGTGCTGTGGAGAGAAGCGGGATTGGCGCTGGTGGGAATCCCCTCATATCAGTGTGCTATGCTTGAGTGGAGATTTTCTATGTTGTCTTCTTTTCCATCTGAGATCCTCTTGTCCTGATAATTGTTGCTGGCATGTTGGCTACTAGATGGAGCTGGGCTATATGGTGATCTGTTTGTTCTTGGTGGAGGTTGATCCTCTTGCCATAGTGAGTAAGCCAG
>NW_022111323.1:2425074-2434019 GCF_000313985.2 Echinops telfairi | reverse complement strand
ACAGACGCAGTGCTGTGGAGAGAAGCGGGATTGGCGCTGGTGGGAAGTGCACGGCTCTGCCTCCCGGTCCAGGAATGGAGTGGGAGCTGGGACACTGGGGCGGGCGACCCGCAAACGGGGCACTGGTGGAGAGATCCCAGTCAGCAGTGGGGGTGGATTGTCCCCCGTGAGGGTCGCGCAGTTAGTTCTTGGTAGATTGGAGGTCAGTTACCTGGGGCTTGGATGAATGAGGGAGTGACACGGGCTCAGGGGCAGATCGCTGCCACGTGTGGAGAGGGGACCCGCGGGGAGGAGAAGCTACTCTTCTAGTGGGGTACCGTGAGTGGGCAACTGCTGTCTTCGGGGGTCCTGCCACTGCTGTGCGTGTCTCCGCAGAGCAGGCAAGCAACCCTGGGCACAGGTCCCCTGTCTGGGGATGGAGTGGGGCTAGAGCGAGTCATGGTCGCAGGGGCTTAGGGACCCGCGATGTCCCACGATTTGGGGCCTGGATCACCGAGGCCAAGGTTCAGGACAAATGTGTGGGGTGGGGGTGGGATGTCTCACTCACTTACCACTCACTTACCACTCAGCTCCCTGGACACCGAACTTGCCTTGTTAGAGAGAGCTCTCAGAGTAAGTGGGTTGTAGGAAGATTTTTAATGACTTGGTCTGTTTCTTCTTTGCTATGGATTTTTAAGAGGCTTTTTAATGCCAGTCTGTGGACAAATAACATGGTTCTAGAAATTTGTCCATTTCTTCTAGATTTTCAAATTTGTTGGAATACAGTCTTTGGAATAATGTGTTATTATTTTAAAATTTCATTTGGTTCTCTTGTTATGTCACACTTTTCATTTATTATTTATATTTACCTTTTTTCTTTCTTTTCCTTTGTTAAGTTTGCCGGTGTTTTATCAAATTTGTTAATCCTTTCAAATAAATAACTTCTTGTCTTGCTAATTTTTCCCATTTTTTTTCTATTTTCTGATTCATTTATTTCTGCTCTAATATTAGCGTTTCTTTTCTTCTGGTGGGAAAATATTAATTTTGTTGCTTTTGCTCTAGTTGTGGAAGATGCTAGGTTAAGGTATCTATTTTGGGTCTCTCCTTTTTTTCCACCTCTCATTTGTCTGTTTATTGCTGTAGATTTTCCTCTATTAACTGCTTTTGCTATGCCCCAAACATTTTGATATGTTGTGTTTAAGTTCTCTTTTTCCTCCCAAGGAATTTAAAATTTTCATTTCATATTTTTTCAGTTACCCAGTAGTTTTTAAGTACTGTGCTTTTCAGCTTCCACCAAGTTGGAATACACATTGATATGTATGAAATTGTTGCTGTCATTTTGGTGTGTGTGTGTGTGTGTGTCTGAGTGTGGTGTTATTGGTTTTTCTGCTTTTCCTTATTTCTATGCTGTTGTGAATACTGGTTTGAGTGTTGTGATAGTCAGGTTTATTGTGCCAATCTGGCCAATAGAAATATGTGGGCGGAGATTAACCAGGTCTCAGTTTGATTAGAGGGCAAAGAGATAAATGGCTCTGCAAGGCCTGCCCATCCCTGCCTCTCTTGCTCTCTGGTGACAGGACAAGCGTGCTGCTGCTTTAGCTAGTTCTCTGTCTCAACCAGTGTCCAACACCACCTCTGGGCCAAGCCAAATCATGGATTGTGTTGCTAGAGCTTGAGGTTCCTGTGAGTACTGCTTCACCACGCTGCTGGTGCATACGTCGCTTGAGCTTGGTGCTGGTGGATTCTGTCACCTTGCATTGCTTGAGTTTGATATTCCATCCAGGCCTGCTTTGCTAAGCTCCCTGCCAACCCTCCCTGCTGTCTGCTTCCTGCAGGCAGACTCTGCCTGTTTTCCCTGAGGGAAGCCTCAGCTGTCTGCTTCCTTGACCTTGGACTTTCAGTATATTAACTGTTCTACAAAAGTGAGTTGAACTGAGTCCTCTGTACTGCTGGGTGGACTAATTAGCTGTTATATTCCTTCTCACTGTATAAACCTATCGTTTTATATATATTGTTTCTGTAGAGAACCCTGCCTAAAACAAGTGTGTTGGTGTTTGTGGAACTTTCTTGTATGTTGATATCAGTTTTGTTTTCTGTCATTGATTATTTGACCACAGTACACCACATAATATTTTTAAATAGTTTTTTGCTTGTTTTTACAAATGCCTTTAACGTCTCATTTTCTAAGAATACTCTTATTTCCTCCTCATACTTAAGTGATCATTTCGCTGGATATAAAATAAGAATTTTAGCAGTTTTTTTCTTTAAGGACAATGTATGGCCCTCCATTTTTTTTCTTGACTGGATATTTTCTGCTAAAATTTTGAGCATATTCTTATTGTTGTTCCTTTGTATGTGACTGTTATTTTTTCTCTGGCTCTTCTCAGAATTCTTTTCTTTTAAAAAAATATATTTGAGAGTTTGCCAATAACATATTATGCTATTTTTTTCCTTCTCTTTTTGTCTACCCTAGTTGAAGCTTCCTGGATATTTTCTCGTCTTTTATGCATTTTGAATAACTGTCCTCCAAGAGTTAGTTATTGTACTATTTTCTCTGTGGATTTGTTTGTCTGTTCCTTTTCTGGGATTCCAATGAGACATAGGTTATTCCTCCTGAGAATGTCCCACATGGGACACTTTAGGATTTTCCAGATTCCTTTGGTTTTTTGTTGCTTGTTCTTTTCATAGATTGGGTTTGGGACCTATGTTGGAGTCACAGTTTTAAGACCAGTTGAACAGTTGATAGCAGTCCCTAGGGGTAAAATGGGTCTGCCTAGTTGAGTGTTTGGACTGTCTAGGATTCAACTTAGGTAAGACACCAGCCTGGAAGCAAGGTGTTTGTGTGGGGTGAGCCAGGGTTGAGGGAGTGGAGTGCTACCATTTGGGAGGTGAAGAAGTCTTGAAGGGCATCCAAGATGAGATGGGTGATGTACAAGCTGTCTCAGAGAAGGAGAGGTCATGTGTGATGTCTTGCGGTGGACAGGACAGGGTTACTACCATTCGGGAGGAAAAGAAGCCTCTCAGAGCAACCTAGGGAGGAGGGAGCAGAGTCATACACCATCCGGGGAGGCTATTTCCCTCAGGATATCTCAGGGTGGAAGGACTGCTTTACATGCTGTCTAGAATGAGAGGCAGCCACTTTGCATAGCTTGGAGCAGTGTAATGACCCAGTGGGAAGGGGCAAAGCACAAGCCATCTGAGAAGATAGGCTATTCCTCAGCATGTTTTAAATTAGTTGCTAGCTAAAAGAAGAGACAATCCTGCTCAGACTCAGGGAGGGAGGGGTTGCACAGCCCAGCTTGAGGCCTGGAGGGACTAGAACACACGTGGGCAGGAAAGCAAGGTAGCGTCACTGGCTGTCTCAGCCCATATGACTTGCACACCAGATGAGGGATAGGAGGCTGATCAGGCAATCTGCAGGCTAGGTTTTATGTAGTGCATGCCAGCTGTGAAGTGAGTTGGCCACACAAGCCTGATGTGAATTCAGTGGGTTGGGTGGGCAGGACTAAGTTCTAGGGGTCTCATGTACATGTTTACCCTTTCCTCTTCTCCTCTGCCTGATCCCACCTTCTCTGTTCCCCAGAATGCTAATTTATTTAGCTGTTGAGTCATTCTCCAAGATTGCTTGTGCCCTTCTTTCTCCTTTTTAATTTTTTCCTTCTGATTGCTGGTGAGGAATTCACTTTCCATGTAATTGTCAGCTATCTTGATCTGGATCCTTAGTCCTCTTAGTTTTTAAGCTTTTATGCAAGTTTCCAAAGAGCCTAGGTTTTATGTACCATTGGTCTTATTTTTGCTGAGGGCATTCTTTTCTACCTCTTGTAGCATTTCTTGTGAGGTAGGTCTTGGGGTAATCAACTTTCTAACCTTTTATCCAGGAAGGTCTTTAGATCCTATCATTTAAAAAATATTTATATCATGATTAGTATCTGAAAACAGTACATGATTAGTACTTCAAAATCATGGTGTTTTAACCCCATTCATGCTGTACTATTAATGTGCTTGAACTTCTGGGATTTGAAGATATATTTTTTGGGACATATATGTCCTTCTGGACTCTGGGGTTAGGATTAGTGTGATGAGGTAAGAACAAATTGTGTTATTATTTTTTGATTTAGTGAAACTTTTACAATCATGGGTAATACATAAAGGTATCCTGCAATTGCTGAGTTTGAGTTTCCTTTGTAGTGCTATATTCTCTGCATTATTTTTTTGTTTCCACAATCTATGAGATCTATTCAGCACTTGAAATCCCACTGATGCCTGGTTTGTTCTTGATAGGAATGGAGGATCTTCTCCTTCTTTTGATTTCCTCAAAAGAAATCCATAATAAACTGCCTAATGATAGTCAGCCTGAAGGAAAGTTGATTGCATATGCCCCTCTTGTTACAGTTCCATATTGTAAAATTATATACAATGAAGGTAATACGTCTGATATCACCATTCAATAGAGCATCTTCCGTTTGTTCACTTTTTACACCTCTGGTTGAAGTTGTGTGTTTCTCCTATAATTGCTTTGTATTCTGCAATTGCTCTTAGGCAAGGAATTTCTGAGGAGGAATCACCTTTGTTTTTTCTTCAGATACTAATCATGTCCTTTAGATTGTGCTTAGTGGAGAGTGGCCACTTTATTACTGACACACATCACTTTGTATGCCTGCTGCAATAATCTTTCGCTTTTATCATTTCTCACGGGCTATTTCAAGTCTCTCACCCTGTATCTACAGCATATAGACTCTTATCATTAATAATGTTTGTCAAATAATAGGAGGAAAATAAGTTATCAAAGGCAATGATTCTACCAGAATGGTTGCATGAGTCATAAATATAACGCTCTTGCCAAGAACGTGAGACGAGTCCGTGCCTTTTTTCTGGAATAAATAATTTTTCTTAAAAAGTCAGTTCACAAATCAGCCAAGCATGATTTTTCACTTATGTGTGACAAACTTCATTAGGACATACTGCTTTATTGATGAAGGTCTATTAAATTGCACCATACTTTCATCAATTGCAACGTCATTTGATGGTACATACATTTCCGTTAGTTGCCTATGCACAGACAATAGGGAGTAAATTGTGAAACTAATCGTATATGCAGTGTATCTTGGACACCACAACATATGCTTACACTGTATTAGACCTGAAATTTAGTTATTTACATGAATATTAGCTTATTCTGAAAATTTAACCATCCAAGTAATATATGTTAAAACCCACAAAACTCACTGACATTGAGTTAATTCTTACTCATAGTGACCTTGTAGGATAAGATAGAACTGCCTATGTGAGTTTCTGAGACTGTAACCCTTTAAGGAAGTAGAAAGACCCATCTTTTTCCAGCCCAGTAACATAGGAAGCACTAAATATTCTTACAAGGCATATTTCACTACATATTTGGAGAGGCAAAAAGTTTAATTGGAACCTATATGTCTTGCAGCATCCTACAAATGCATACTTACATTGTATTGAGCCTGTATGTAAGTTATTCACTTGAACATAAAAAAAATCACTTCCCAATAACACAAGGGAAATAGAAAATGGGCAAATATCACAAATTCCAGGATGCACCTTCTCATGCTACTCTCTCTCTCTTCATAACAATGTGGCTCTGATAGTTTCTTTTGTATTATGCAATTGTGCATGTGCCAGGTATAAATGTGTTAGCAGCCTTCCAGTAAGCACAAGAGGTTAAAAAAAAAGTGAATGAGGCATATTGTCCACTAACTTTCATCTTTGAAGAATAATTTTGCACAATAAAGTTCTTGGTTGACAATTATTTTCTATCAAGACTTTACGTATGTCATTCCAAATACCAATGTTTCTGAAGTAAAATATGCCTTTGTCCTGAGGGAGCTAAAAAATTTCAGGGGAAAATGGAGGCTAATACCCTAAGATTTATGATTTTCCCTAGTAAAATTATAATGATGTGTCTAAAGTGCACAGGGACACACAAAAGTATATGAATGTATTTTGAGCTTGCATATAACCTTAGCCCTAATCCAAGAACAATTAGTTCTTATAACATCATCCTACTCTATAGTTGCCTTCATGAAGAGAACACTGAAGATATAGTTGCTATAGGAAAGTATGGTGAAGATATCAGATGGTGCCCAACTATCAGAAGAATGGAATCCAGGGTCTTAAAAGCTTGTTTTAAAACAAGCAACCATCTAAATGAGCCACCAACTAAGTCCACATGGAAGAAGCACACCGGTCTGTGTGATACAAGCATTTCAATTAACAAATTCCAAATCTAGAGAAGGGAAAGTTGTCAGAGCTTAGATTATGAACACCTGGTTTACAGAAGGAAAAGGCTAACAGTTGAATCTCAGAATCCATCTGATAAATTCCCTCTCATCATGGTCCAGGGATGTGAACAGACTTGCTATCAGATAAAGGGAGCATTTCAAAGTTGATAATGGCAGATGTAATTAGGTTAAAATGTAACGTTTATCAAGTGATATCCCTTTGACTCTTATTAAAGTTATTTCGATTTTAATTATTTTCTGCTTTCTTTTCTATTGAGGCTTTCTCCATTTAATTTTTTCACTGCGGGTACCTTGTTTCTTGTTCTTGTTTTGTATGATTTTCTATAGATGAAATCCAGTATAGGTAAATCTATAGAGACAGTATATGGATTAATAATTACCTATGGGAGTGGCAGGGAAGATTGGCGGGAGATGGGGAGCCAATGAGTATGAAAAAAAGAAAATGTTCTGAAATTGATTTTAGTGATGATTGCACAACCCTTCTTAATGTGATTGAACATTAAAATATGTGATATGTGAATTATATGCCAATAAAACTATATAAAATATAATGAATTTTTTCATAAACTTCTTGATGCCTCCATATATAAATCCATTTTCGTTTCTTTCAGGATTAGTTTTTAATCTTTCTTTATATAATTTTTAAATAGACAGTTTCTATTAGTTTACAATAATTTTCAAATAAGTTAACAAAAAATGTACAAGTAGCATCACTGTGGCACTGTAACAAGTTTAAAAGGCCTGTTTCACTAGGAGGTGAAAAATTCTTGGGTTTCTTACAGAGATGTTAAATTATCATAGAGATGTTGTTACCTTTTCTTCTGGACTTATTAACAGAAACACTGGCTTAGTGAAATTACAAGCATAGGTAGGCTTCTTAGTAGCCTTTTGGGATTCGGGAATTCTGCTTTCAATACTAAATAATATCTGAAAAACATGCTCACTTTTATGCTTTCTGAGAAATTCTAAGAACTGGCACATATTTATATGATAGTCATTCCTTAATCCGTAGTCACCATGAGCATCAAAGAATGCAAAAGACGTAGATTTTCCCCATTTCCTTCAGTCTCAGTATTTTCCACGTGCTTGCATGAAATATATTTCCAATTGGAATGCCTAATTTTATGCCATAATTAGTACTCCTTGAAGCCCTCTACACAGATTATGCCAGGCTTTCCTATCATGCAAAACCCAGTCATATCTAACTTTTTTCCAGAATCCAAAATATTTTTCCTTATATCCCGGTAGCAGTAACTCCACATTTGGAGGAAAGTGTTCTTAACTGTCTTTACTTGTGCAGATGGATCACACGTCAGCATTTTGTTCAATACTTAGATGAGCTATTATCCTGTATCCACTGGATTGCTGCACACACACATAGATCTTCCCTGGATCAAAAGTCTGTATGTAAGAAGTGAGATTTTTGTTGAGAGCAACTGAAGTTGTCTGTCAAGCACAGATGACCATCCAAACAGCTGTAGGCCTGCATAGCTGTGTGGCATGGTTACTTATAAATCCATTTTCACCTTGGGCTCCTCAATCTGGAGCACGATTACAAATTTGATTTTTGGTTGTAGTGTGTCCCTTCCAAGTATCTTTTTATATGCGTCAGGGCACTGACATCTTCAAGGCTTACTTCACTTTGGTTATGAAACATGGAAAACAACAATTTCCTCAACAACAGCTAAAGCTGAAGGCATTCTTTCACTGAAGCAGACATGTTGTCTGGAATCTGTCTTCCCAGAAACCTGGGCAGGTCCCCAGGGTACTGGGTTTGTCGACCTCAGCAATGTCCGGCGAAATTTCTGGAAGGTACCTTTTATTTTTTTGAAGTACATCTGCTGGAGTGTTATGCAGAGTGAGCCTTCCAGGTCATTCAATGGAAAACAGCTGCGGAGCCAGCTTAGAACTGGAACCAAAGTTCTGCAGGCGTGTTTGGCACGTGGGTAGTGGTAACTCTTTGTCTAACTTAATAATATTTTATTTTTGTATAACTCACTGTGATTGAGTTTATGCCTACTCATAACAACTCCCTGTGGGTTTCTGAGACAGTAACTGTTTAGGGAGAAGAAAGTCTTGGAGCCGTTGGTGGTTTTGAACTGTTGACTTTGTGGATCACAGCCCAAGGAGTAACCACTACACCACCAGGGCTCCATAATTTTGTATAAATTCTTCCATATAGGAAGCCAAAAATACATATAATGTACATAGTGTTCATAGAAAACTAACTCTGGAAGGGATTATTTGGTTTATAAAAAATGTATAATGCGGTTCGCCCGCGCAGCGCCCGGAGTCCTTGCAGCTGAACCCGTGTCCCGCCCGGCTGCCCACCCGCCGCCGCCGCCGCCATGCCCTTCTCCAACAGCCACAACGCGCTGAAGCTGCGCTTCCCGGCCGAAGATGAGTTCCCCGACCTGAGCGGTCACAACAACTACATGGCCAAGGTGCTGACCCCCGAGCTGTACGCCGAACTGCGCGCCAAATGCACGCCGAGCGGCTTCACGGTGGACGACGTCATCCAGACCGGCGTGGACAACCCCGGCCACCCGTACATCTTGACCGTGGGCTGCGTGGCGGGCGACGAGGACTCCTACGTTGTCTTCAAGGAGCTTTTTGACCCCATCATCGAGGACCGTCACGGGGGCTACAAGCCCAGCGATGAGCACAAGACGGACCTCAACGCCGACCACCTGCAGG
>NW_022111323.1:2410020-2424243 GCF_000313985.2 Echinops telfairi | reverse complement strand
GCCCTGCCCTAGACTCCTGTGTGGCCTGTTGTAGAGTTTATTTTTGGATGGCTAAGGTGTCGCTGATGCTGAAATAAACTAGGGTTTTGGCCTGAAAAAAAAATGTATAATGCATACATTATTTGCATAAAAATATAGTAGATGTCGTTGTGTAGCCTCCTTGTTTTTTTCTACTTGAAGTTCATTGATAGTCCAAATTTTATCGATTCAACATTCTTCATCAAGTCTGGGACGTTTTCTGCCATTATTTTTTGAATATTCTTTCTATTTCTTTTTCTTTTCTCTGTCTGATATTTTCATAATGCCTAAGTGGGTTCACTTAAAGGTATCCATAATTCCATTTGGTTTAGATAATTTTTGTTTTTCATTTTTCTCTCATGCTTTCCTTGATACTCAACAGTTTTGATAGCTTTATTCTTTATATATTCATTTTATGCATGGTCTAATCTATGTTTTAATGCCTTTTATCTATTTTTCATTTCAGTTATTTATGCAATATTTTCTTTTGTCTCTGTTTTATAGTTTCTATCTCCTTATTGCAATTCTCATTTTGTTTCATGGTTTTCTTTAGTGTATTGTCGATGAGTTATCTAAATTCTTTGAGTATATTTAATATTGTTGTTTTAAATTCCTTTATTTTGCTCATTATGTAAGATTTCATAAGGCTGATTTATCTTTATATTACTCTTTCAATTTGGTCATCCTTCCCTACTTCTTTATTTGGAAATGTCATAATTAATGAAGGCTAATTGTACCAGAGAAATAATTTTTTATTAAGAACAATTTTCTCTTTCTTTAAGCACTTTAAAAAGGTCATTCCACTGCCTTCTGGCTTTCATGGTTATCTATATATATGAAATAAGTTGTTAATCTTATTGAACAGCCATTGTTGATTAATTATTTCTTGGTTATTTCAAAATTATTTTTTTCTTTCAACAGTTTGAGTATAATCTGTCTCAGCATGAATTTGAGTTTATCTCACTTGTAGTTTGTTGAGCTTTTTTGATATATAGATTTCCATTCTTTTTTTCTTTTTGCTCCACGGACTCTGTTTTTTATTGTCCTGTATTCAAGTTTGTTCTTTTTTTCTGCCTGTTTATATCTTAAATCGAATCATTACAATGTATTTTCATTGCAATTATGGAACCTGTGTTAGTCTGGGTTGACTAGAGAAAGAAATTCATAGAAACTCATATGTGAATAAGAAAGAGGTTTATATGCAAGAGCAATTGAAAATTGAGAAACAGCCCAGTCCAGATCAAGTCCATTAAGTCTGATATTAACCCACATGCCCAATACCTATCTATAAAATCCTCTTCAGACTCATGAAACACATGCAATGACACCGAATTCAGGAAGATCACAGGCCAGTGGGTTGGAAGTCATCTGGATCCAGTGTCATTGTAAGCATTTTAGCGCTGGCAGGGGTCTCTATGTGGCTTCTCTGTCTCCAGAAGTCTGGTTGAATCAGGGTAGGTCCATGTGGCTTCTCCAGCTCCCAGGACTTAGTACCATTTGTCTTTTCAGTAGAGTGTCTATTAGGGAGTGAGCAGGGAGAGAAAGTATCTCCCGCCTCCAAGGAGGAAAATACAGGAGTTCCCAGAATTATCAGGAGAAGGTTATGTCCACACACTGGCCTCATTGACTATATTTTGATTGACAGGCCAGACTCCATCCCTTTACTCATAATCCTCTCAAATTGACACTAGATTATGTAACTACCTCAGAACCCTTCAGGTCCACGATTACTATTTTATTTCTTTTCAAATATCTATTTATAGTTCTCTATGCATTAAGGCAGCATCCTTTTGGGTTTTTTTATTCACATTCCAAACTATAGTTACATTTAGGAGCTCCCACTAACCACTAATACATTTTTGTCTCTATTTATTTACCATCATGTGATTGGAGTTATGCAGTATTTGCCCTAATTTAATTATTATAATGTTTGTTGATGCCATAAGGTGCATTAGAACAGAATTTCTCTTTTGGGGGACAATATATATTCTATCTATATACCAATTTTATTTACTCATTCATCTGTTGATAGACACTTGCCTTTTTTCAATCTAGGGCTACTGTGAATAATACAAGTATCTAGGTCTCTGCTTTCAAATATTTTTGAAACCATATTTTCTTAAAATTTGAAAAAATGTTTGAAATCATTTTAGAGTTACAAAAGCATTGCAAAGATAGTGTGGTGTCCTTCTATAATGTCCACATGATACCTCTAATGTCAACATCTTATATTATGATAAATTATCAAAGCTTAAAAAATTAATATTTAGTCTAATAATATTAACCACAGACTTTATTCACTTTTCCTTATTCTCATTTATGAAGAATAACCCCCCTAATGTTCTTTGGCTTTTTCAATATAGAATTCAGGATCCCATATTGCCTTCAATCATCATGTCTCCTAAAACCAAAAGGCAAAAACTCACTGCCATTGAGTTGATTACAACTTATAAGGTTTCCAAGACTAAATCTTTGTGGAAGTAGAAAGCCTCATCTTTCTCCCTCTGATCACCTGGTGATTTTGAACTGCTCACCTCGGAATGAGTAACTCAAAGTGTAG
Organism: Echinops telfairi; assembly: GCF_000313985.2. Classification (NCBI taxonomy): domain Eukaryota; kingdom Metazoa; phylum Chordata; class Mammalia; order Afrosoricida; family Tenrecidae; genus Echinops; species Echinops telfairi. Next base: position 2,421,665 of record NW_022111323.1, on the reverse strand, counting down.
CCCACTATGTCACCGTGGCTCCTAGGAATAAAATAAACATGTGTAAATTCATACTTGCATAAACTGAACAAATAAGAGAGAAAAGACAACTCTTTTGTTTGAAATTAGTACAGCTAATAAGCATAGAAAGAGTAGGGAAAATAGAAAAGCATTAGAACACAGTGGTTTCAAACTACTGACCCTAATTTATTTTATTTCTTGGGTTATCATCTGAAAGTATTGTTATTTATTTTCTTGGTTAAATTAGTCCCAATTTGGCTATTGGGAGAGTTTAAAAATTGGCTTCTTTGTTCTTGTGATTTAATTTCATTTAAAAAAGAAGTACTTTCTTACACATTCCAAAAATGCTTCAGGGTAATCATGCATTTTCCCTGACCTTTATGTGGACTCAACCTTTTAAAATTTTCTTTTCTTTTTTTGTTCCAAAGAGCTTTGGGTCCTTCACTGGCAAATTTTATTTATAAACTATTATCTGGGAACTAGTCGTGTTCATTGCTATTGAAGTACCACAGCATCTTGGCACTCTCAGTCAAATGAGCTAGGAAACACATGGATATAAAATAATAATTCATTAGTTTTCTACAGCCACTGCAACAAAATAACAAAAATAGGTTTTTTATAGGAACAGAATTTTATTCTCTTACAGAGGGTAGAAATCCAAATCAGAGTACTGACTGTGTTGACTCCTTCTAAGGATCCTGAGAGAAAAACTGTTCTGTCTCTCTTCAAGCCTTTCCAGATATCTTTGTTTTGCAGTTACAGTATTTCCTGTGTCTCATTGCCTCATTTTATCATCTCTTCTTTTACAAAGACACAATTAATACAGAATTAGATGCTATTTTATTCCAGTATGAATTATGTTAACTAATAGAAAATTCTATAATTCTATTTCCTAAGACGGCCTTGTTGACAGGACTGGGGTTTAGGACTACATATCATTTTGAAGGACTCAATTCAATCTATAACTCATAAACATCTCCATTCACATAATTACATATATACACATATATGCATACACATTTACATTTACTTGTATTTTACTTGTGTATGTATATATGATATGATATATTATATATGTATATCATCCACCACTCATTTTTCCATTTGTTTCTATGATGATGGAAGCATCAGGATGTGAAACCATCAGGATAATCCATGGTGGATTGGATAGATTTTAGGTGACTTTGCAGACTGACAAACTAGAACAAAACAGGCTATAAATTTTCTTTATTTAGTCCATGAAAACTCATACAACTCTGAATATTCTACCAATAAACAATTCATTCTAGCCTTTCTTCCTTGCTTATTTGTAACTTTTCCTCTGTCGGTAAGAAGTCTAGATTTTATTATCCATAGTATATTTGCTTAGTTGCTCAATCTTTGTGTACATGTAAGTTAGATAAAAAATTACTAACCGACATAGCATTAAAAAACACATTTACCAACTGTAGCACATTGATTCTTCACAGTTCCCTTATTTTCAGTTTTGCATTCTGTCTAAATACTGTTAAAACACTGTTTTATTTTATTATAAAACTACCTATGTGAGTTTCTTTCCTTCTCACCCCTCCAGTGCGATTGTGCTGTTCATTTGTAATACTATTAGATACACTTTTTATGTCTATATTTCATTCTGAGTTTCTAACAAAATTGATTATATTATAATGAAATTATAATAAAGTAAAATTCTTAGTTGTTGTGTTCAGTTATAAATGTAAAATAGTCAATAAACAAAACTATAATAAATAGTGAAAAAATTGAAATTGACAGTAATGAAAAATGAAATTTTATTGTGATAAGAGATTAATGTCCTTAGAAAAGGTAGTAAAGAAATCACATGACATATCACATTGATCAAATTGCTGCAAAAGACCTCTTAAAATCTTAAAAAACAAAGTTGTCATTTTGAATATTAAGATGTGCCTGAACAAGCCTTGGAATCTTTAATTACCTCATAGGCACATGAAAACTTGACAATGAAATAAGATTTGATGTACTGAAATTAAGATATTGACAAATAACACCGATTGGCACATCATGGATATATTCCAAAAGTTAATATCATGGATATACTCCAAAAGTTAAGAAACTCATCATACTTGTTTAAGCTGTATGCAGAGTAAATCATCAGAGAAGCTGGATTATATGAAGAAGGATATAGCATCAGGATTGGAGGAAGGCTTATCAACAATCTGAGATGTACAGATATCCTAATCTTGCTTGATGAAAGTCAGAAAGACTTGAAGCACTTGCTGATGAAGTCCAAGGACTATAGTCTTCATTATGTATTACAACTCAATGTAAAGGAGGTCAAAATCCTCACAACTGAACCAACAATAACATCATGATAAATGGAGAAAAAGTTGAAGTTTTCAAGGATTTTATCTCGCTTGGATCCACAATCAATGGGCATAGAAGCAGCAATCAGGGATCAGAAAACCTGTTGCATTAGGTAAATCTGTTGCACAAGACCACTTTAGAGCACTGAAGAGCAATGATATTACTTTAACAACTAAGATGTGCCTGACCCAAACCATGATATTCTCCATTGACTCATATGCATGTGAAAGTTCAACGTTGACTAAAGAAAATTGAATAAGAATAAGAGCATTTGCATTGTGGTGCTGGAGAAGAATATTGAGACTTCTAAGAGGACACAGTGATCTGTTTTGGAACAAGTAGTCAGAGGCAAGGATACCAAGACTTTATGTTATATACTTGGAACATATAGTCTGGAGAGGCCAGTCACTGAAGATCTCATTCTTGGTAAGGTGGAGGAACAGAGAAGAAGGAAAGGTCCTCAATGAGATGGATTGACACATTGGCTGTATCAATGGGCTCGGGCATGGGAACAATTGTGAGGATGGCACAAGATCCTGCAGTGTTTCATTCCATTGTGCATAGAGTCCCTATGAGTCAGAGATGACTTGATGGCACCTGAAGACAACAAGAACCTAACATGGAAATATCACAATTTTCAATGTTGGTTATTGGTTTTGTATAGATATCCTTAATTATGTTGGGGAAATTTCCATTTATATCTATTCTGTTTACTATTTTATCCAGAATGGGTGTTGGATTTTAACATATTTATTTTCTGCATCAATTGATATGATCTTTTTCATTTTTTATGTAGTAGATTATGTTGATTGTTTTTCTAAGGTTGATCCATCCTTGCATACCTGTGAAATGCAATTAATTATTTACTATAGCTCTTCTTGCTTTTTTACTTTTTTGTTACTCTTACCAAATGACTGATGTTTTCCTGATGAGTCTGGGTAACAAGGTGAGAAAATGTACTAATTGGATCGTATGATTCAGCTCTCAGTGATTGTTAACAGGGTTGATTGTGATTGTCATCCAACTGGGTGTGAAATGAGCCATCTCAGAACCAGAAAGAGGGAATTTCACGAACATCAAGAAAGAAGAGCCAGGAGTAATGTGCATCCTTTAGACACTGAGATCCCTGTACATTGAACCTTGATTCAGGAAACATTTTTGGCACTTGTGGAGTAATATAGGATCAACAAGAGCAGAACATGGAGCCAGAGCCTGAGGCAGAGTGGTGGATGTCCCGACCCACAGAAAAAGTAAAGCTGAGTACTTTGGGCCAGGAAGCTAGTTTGTGGAATGGGGTACCTCTGAGTACTTAATTAGAGGATTTGGGTTTGCTGACCCATGGAATTGGAGCTAAGGCCCTTCCGGTTGAGGCTTATGGTGGAGTGGGATGCCTTTTGGTTGCACATTATTGGGAGACCTACAAGAGTTTTGTAATATTGCCTGGGCATGGCAGAGATTAAGAATCTGAGGGACAGAAAGAATCCGTCTGTAGGCATGACAGAGAAAAAACTAACTAAACAGGTGCATTCTAAGCATTTCTCACCTGTTAACCTCCCCAATAAACTCCATAATTAGTATTATGGAATTTATTCTGTAAGTTCTGTGTGACCACTGCAATGAATCATCAAACTCAAAACAAAAGTGAAAAAGAGTTCTGTGGAAGTGAGATTAACCTGGTATATATCCCATTTGGACATGCATTGCTTTTTTGATATGGTGTTGGATTCTATTGATCATGATTTTGATGAGTATTTTTGTGTCTATGTTTATGAGGGCTATTGTTCTATAATGTTATTTTTAGTGATTTCTTTGCTTGGTTTTGGTATAAAAGTGATGTTTTCTTCATCAAATGAATTCAGAAGTGTTGTATTATTTTCTCTATTCTGGGATAGTTTAGGTATAATTACTGTGAGTTCTCTTCATGTTTGATAGAATTCACTAATGACACTGTCTGGGACAGGACTTTTCTTCTTGGGAGTTCTTTAAGGGCCTAATCAATTTCTTCTTTTGCTATTGGTATGTTCATATTTGCTACTTCAATCTGTGTTATTTTGTGTGTCCGTTTACTTAGGAGTCTATGTAATGTATTTCTATATATTTACCAGTTTTTCCTATTCAAATTTATTAAAGTTCTTCAGAGTACTTATTTTATTCATGATTTGCATCTTCTCTTTTTTCCTTTGTTAGATTTGAGAGTAATTTGTCCATTTTGTTTATATTTAATAGATGTTACTTCTGATTTTGCTGTTCATTTATATTGTTTTGTTTTTTGTTTCATTTATTGTGATCTTTATTATTTCTTTCCTTTCATTATTATAGATTTATTTTGCTGCAAATGCTCTGAAAGGCATTTTTGAATGTAACCAAGAACCACCCCACTACCTGTTTTTCTTAGACCTATAACAGACATAAATTCCAATGAACCCAAAGAAGTGAAGTACAAAAGTGAAGTACATTGTCTATGAGGAGGTAGGGTACACTAAAAAAGAATGACTTCATTTTCAAATATATATAAACAAAAATATGATGAATATGTGTGGGAATGGTTAAGTGTATGGGGTAATTGTACAGGGAAGAAATATTTGATCAGTGTGTTTATATCAATAAATGGGTCCACTATGCAGAGATTCTTCATTCAATGTTTCAGTTTGAGAAATCAGAAAAATATCTAATAGTTTGTTTAGTTAGCTGAAACTAAGATTATAAGGTTTCTTGCTTTAAATGAGCCTTGGTGGTATTGTGGGCTAGACAATGCACTGCTAACTGAAGGGTCAGGGATCCAAAACCACCAGCTACTCTGTGGGAGAAAGATGAGACTTGTTTCTTCTGTAAAGATTTATAGTCTTTGGAAACCATATATACAGTCATTATGAGCCAGCATTGACTTGATGGTAATGGGTTTTGGTTTACATAAATGAAGTTGCAATAACAGAACTGCCGTGGGTGTACTGTAGAAGTAGGTATTCATAGGTTTAGGGAAATTGGAATTTTATGATGAAGGGTTTAAGGGAGTAGAAAGCCCAGTCTTTCTCCCCAGATGCTGTTGGTAGTTTCAAACTGCCGACTATATGGATCACAGCCCCCCAAATAACCACTACACAACTATCTTTTGAGCATTCTCTGGGTGTGTTTCTATATCCAACATGGTAAATTCATTATAACATTGCAAGGTTTTCAGTATAAGAGTTTTTATACAGGGTACTCAAACCTGCCACTTTCTTATTTTAGATTGAGTCAGCTCTGAGAAGGTTCCTCAATCTTCATGCACATAAGTCTCTTGTAGGGTCACCCATCAGTTTACCAGAAATATCTTTCCTGTCTGAATTCTATTTTTAAATAAAACTGAAAACTCCTTTGTATCCCTCCTCTATTTCTCCTCCCCAGGATCAAGCACTTACCTGAGGGCATCAAATATTAAAACTTCTTACTAAGATCCACCAGACCCTACCCTACATGATTTTTCCCTTGATTGACTACTAAACCCAACCCCTTTATGAGCTTCTGTTTTCAATACCATAACATGAGGGGTGTAGCTTGGTAGTTTCCTCCTCTATCATTTTATAATTTTATCTGTTTTCATCTACTTGTATCTAACATTTCCTACAGTAGGCTAAAGGCTCGCTTAGGGGAAGGGACCTGGGTGGTTTACACGATACAGAGGTTCCACACAACTAGCTTTCAACTGCAGGTCTTTTGGTAATAAAAACAAGCAAATAATAATGAGTAGCTAACAAATGATGAGAGAAGTAGAGAGGTATGAGAGGAAAAGCATTGGCTAATGGAAGATTCTGTGGCAGATCTAAGATGTCTTCTTGGATAAGTGTTTGTGCAACATACAGATTTTCTTTCTCTAGTTCTCTTTGGAGTTTCTTCCATTTTGGAAATGGACAAGAGATAGGTCAGAGAAGAGAGGAGGGAAAGGAAAGGGGGATGAGAATAAAATAAAAATTGAAGATGAGGAGTATAGGAAAGAAAGGAAAGGAAAAGAAAAGATAGAATACAGAGAGAAAGAGAAGAATTAAGTAAAAAAGGAGAGGAAAATATGAGAAACAGAAATGAAGTGAGAAAGGAAAAGAAAGAGTGGGAAATATAAAAATGAAAATATATATCTAGACTTTTGTAACTCAATGATCTCTAGGAGCCTAGAGACAAATTCTAATTGTCATTAATATTCTCAGAGTATCACAGCTTAGAGAAATAAGGTCCTTTTAGACTTTAACTGATTTCTCATGGAATGAAATTTGTCTTGGAACTACACTGCCAGAGAGTATGGCAGTATACCATTATAGCTCTTAAATGTACTAGCACCTTTCATTGTTGTAACAAATACCCATCCCTCTGACAATCACCCTTACTCAGCTGCCCTGAGCAGCTGCATATATGGTATATTTCCTGTCATACTTACAACAACTTGAACTTTTCTTTATCTGTATATTTTAAAAATTTAACTAAGTCACTGCTTTGAGTGTATTCACATTTTCTAATTATTAGTCACTCAGAGAAGAATCCCTTCTGTGCCTCCTGTGTGTTTCACACAAGCCACATTCTTTCTTTTGGGAGAGACTGCCTGCAATCTTGGCACTTCAGAATAAGCAGCAAGGGTGCCGATTTTTACGTCTTAGTGAAGTTGAACCACCAGTTCTCTGATTAATGAAGTATTATTACTAGGAGAGGATTAAATATTATTCTATTTTACAATGTCAGCTTTTCTACCACACCCACATATTCACACCACTTTCTGTTTCACAGAGAGGGCAATGGACTCATATAGGCCTCCTGACTTCTATATTAGTGCCTTTTTGTTGTCACTAATATCAACTTGAGGTACTAGAATATAATCATAGCCTAAAAAAGCTCAGAAGTTTGGTCTACTAAGTGGGTCCTGGCCTCCTCTGGGCTTATCTACCCCTGCTGAGGGATACTACTATACATGCTAGAGGGAAAGAAGTAAGTAAGGAATATGAGGAAACCTACTGATCTCCAAGCGTGGTGTAAGGGAAGCTCAGTGTGAGATCTTCCATGGAAAAAAAATAAAGTGGAGATGAAGCTGGGAAGATTCTGATATTCTCTGCTATTGTATTTACTATGTACTAAGTGTTTTAAGTACTGTCTTTAGTTTTAAAATCAACCTATGGGGGTAGGCATTATTACCCATATTTTACAAATGAAGAAATTGAGACTGAAAAATGTAAAATCATTTCATCAATGTCATAAAGAAATGACATAGTTGGGGTTTGGTCCTGATTTTAAGCATCTGTTCTGTTTCCATCATACCAATTCCCTACCATATCTTTCTGCCCTTTAAAACTCTGGTTTGTTTTAGTTCTCAAAGTTTGGATACAATAAGAATATAGGATGACATAATTTCACTTATGGAATGGATTTTTTAGATGACATTATTGATTGGTGCCACCAAGTTGGTTCTGACTCTATGCCGTCCTCACAATTGTTAGATCTGAGCCCATTGTTGCACCCACTGTGTCAATTCATCTCATCAAGGTTCTTCCTCTTTTTGACTACCCTTCTATTTTACCCAAAATGTTGTCCTTTTCCAGGGACTGATCTTTCTTTCTTTTGGTTATTGTTAGTTTAATTTGTTTTTTCTTTGTTTGAATCCAACTTGTGTGACACAAATGAATCCAAGTCTATTGTTTTTTTAACTTTTCCTACTTTTATAGCCACTCGGATAAATATTTACATCAGATAAGTGAGGACTCTTATTGTTTCCTCCCTTATTAGTATTTTCTTTCCAACAGTTTAGTGGCATATAGTTCACATATCATACAACTCAATAGTTCAGTTACATCAGGAAGAGTTGTACAATCATTACCACAGTTTCGTTCCTGTGTACAATTTTGTAATTTAATTATTCTTTTTTCCCAACAGTGTATTGGCAAGGAATTTACCTGTAATATAATTCAATAGTTCAATCATATCATGGAGAATTGTACAATCACCCCAACATCAATTTTAGAGCACCCCAATGGTTAAATCACCTTTAAAATGATTTATGCAACCACAATCTGTTCTAGTGTTCCCTCCCTGCTCCTGTCTTCATGAGTTACCTCTTGCTATCTCTCCCCCTTCACACCGTATTCCCTATATCCACTTGGATTTGTTATAACCATTATGCATCCACTTCTGTGTTCACACCTGGGAGACCCAACAGAAAATAATAAAAAAATCATGCTTGGAAGGTAAGGTTGAAAACATAATAGTATACAGACAAATATATTAATAATTCATAAGAAGGAAAAGACCCCTAACAATAATAAAAAGCCAGCAAAGACATTTCTGTCATGGAACTAGTAAGAGATACTTTCACCCAGAGCAGATTCATGTCACACCTATAGGATGGTTAACTGGCCAGTGTGGAGTTCAATCCAGCATAATCAAGATTACAATGGTTTCTATCTGATAGTAAGGCTGATTGAGACTCTTGCCTGTGGCTATTGCTGATCAGCTAATGGCTCAGTCTGACCAGAGACTCTGCAGATGGTTTGGGTATCTCACCACTCCCCATAGCCCTCTACAAACTGTTTATAATTTTTGCTCTGATGCTTTTTTCCTGACCATATTCAAGTTTTGTGATTGTCAGCTTTGGATCACACAAGTTGGTGTGCTTCTTTCGTGTGGATTTAGTTGACTCCTTGCTTTCATGGCAGCTTGTTTGAATACAAGCCTTTAAGACCCCAGATACTATTCCAATTGATAGCTGGACACCATCTGCTTTCTTCACCACACTTTGCAGTAGCACCCTTATCTTCAGTGATCATTTCATGAAGGTTAGCATCAAGCTGGGCCATGTTGTTCTTAAGTTGGGTCTAGAATTTAGTGTACTGCCCAAACCCATTTTTGGACCTATTCCTTTATTTTATTTATTTATTCATTTTAATTAATTTGTTCTAATTTAGGAGCCAATACATATGCCATATAATTCCATAGTTCAATCATGACAAATGTAATACAATTTTTTACATAATCATATATGTTTTCCAAAACATATTTTTCCTTCCTGGACTTCTTGACATAATCTCCCTCTTATTTCTCCCACCCCGCTATATCCCCCTTCACCCAAACATTTGTTATCTTTTCTTTTCCTATAGGCTCAACATACCTGAGTTTCGTTTACTAAAAAAATAATGAAACAAATACTGGGTTACACCCAGACATCCTCCTGGGTTACCCCCAGACATCCTAGTTTAATTATGCCCTCCTGATGCATGTCACTAAAGACCCTCTATACCTAATGATCCCAAGAGACACCTCAGTCTCTCCTCCCCCTACCTGAGGTCAGCCTTTCCTCTGCTCCCCTCAACAAACATGCACCTATGTTCGCCCAAACTTGATGGACAAAATGCCCTCCTCCCCTGGCTATTTGATCTCAGTTGTCCTGAGGTGGCCTACACTATATTTACCTGGAGCAGATAATGTGTGGTTCATTGGCACTGGTCCAGCTCTTTACCAGGCTGTCTGGTCCTACAAGCTTGAGCAGTGGATGCATATAGTATTTGTCCTTCTGTGCTTGACTAACTTGACTAACTGTACTCAGCATAATATCTTCCAGATCCCTCCATGAGTTGAGGTGTTTTACCGTTTCATCACTATATTTTTAGGGATGTGTAGTATTCCATACCACAATCAGTTTTAGAACATTTTCTGATAACATGTCCAAAGTATGTGAGATGATTTTTCTCTATCTTCACTTCTAAACAGAGTTCTGGCTGTCCTTATTCTAAGAAAGATTATGCAGTCTCATGTTCTTCCAAGTTTTTCACCTTTAGAACTCGTTGGATTTTGTTTTCATTCCCCTTTTAAGAGTATTTGTATAGTCAATTAAATTGTATGTATATGATTGTCCACGTGTGCATACACACAACTATAATGGAACTGCTAGGTAAAGGACCCTGTTATATGATCTGTTGAGTCAGACACTAAGACATTTTGCAAAATGTTTGCCATTTTTTCCCTCAAAAATCCATTTTATATATTGTCCTCGGATAGAGGATGTATCTGATATTAAACTGATAAGAACAGATACTACACTTGATCTTAGTCAAAAGGCCGAGAAGTGATGGCCATTATTATTACTTACAGAAATAAAACAAATAACAACAAGAATATATTACTCACAAAAAGCAAACTGTGAACAACAGGAACAGACTTGAGATTCACAATCCCCCTACACTCCCACGATTACTCTGCTTAGCAGCGTAGGAAACACATTTATGTTTAAAAAGGGGCCTGCTCACCATTCCCAAATTGCCCATGTCTATTTCTGTGTCACTAAGTGAGCACCCATGAATCAGGCTCAGTCTCTCTCTCTCTCTCCAGCTCAGTACAGGTCTTTCTCAGTCTCTCTCCTTGGATTATTTTGGATAGTTTTGATCCCTTGTGCTTACTGGTCCAGTTATCAGCCAACAGCTTTGGAGTAGCCTTGGGCTATTACCAGATTCAGGCTGGCATCAGGGCTATCCTTACAGCAAAATTGTTTTACAAGCAAACCCTGTACAATGTATGCCCAACTTTCTGTGGGAAATTTCTCAAACTTTCTGGATAGGGCTCCTATAGATCCTCTCTGGACAGGTATTCTTTGGGGCTCCTATCGAAAACCCTGTTCTCCATCACCTTTGCACTTACTCATTTTGGGCATCTTCCTGCATGAACTTTGATCGCAACTCCTTTACCGGGGTATCAGCTTCATTAGTGATAACTTGCCTGGGGATGTTCAACCCTGCTCTATGGGTTGACTCTGCCTACTTCTACAATTTTTTTCTATAAACCAACTCATCCACAGCTGCTTTCTGCAGTCTTGTGGTTGCAGCAGTCTTGTTGTTGCACAATTCTTGTGGTTACTGCTGCCATTTTTCTACCACTTTCCTCTGCTGTGCCTTGCCATTTCTCTGCTGTTGGGACTCTGCAATTTTTGCTGCTGTGTCTCTTAGTCTTCAGTGCTATCATCAAAGAATTACTAGATTAATACAACCTTTTTACGTGGGTCTAGGATTCATCAGTGCAGAAACCCTGGGTCCAAAGAATGCATGAAGTTTTTGTGGTTTTATGTGACTTCCTGAAATGTCCACCAGTTCTTTTTGGTACAGTGACTGTGTATTCTTTCCATCTTCATTCTTTTTTAAAATTATTTTATTATTTTATTAAATAATCATTTTATTAGGGGCTCATACAACCCATCACAATCTGTACATACGTCATCTGTGTCCAGCACTTTAGTACATATGTTGACTTCATCATTTTTTTCTGGTTTTCTGGGTTTATTTCTTTTTTCTTGTTTGAGTCATTTTTTT
>NW_022111323.1:2377603-2390734 GCF_000313985.2 Echinops telfairi | reverse complement strand
ACTTTCTCTTCAGTTCTTTAAATTTAAGATATTCTGAGCATGTTCTTCATTTTTGTTTTTCTAATTCTAGATTTTTGCACATCTCATTATAATATCGACTCTGTCTTCTCAAGTTGTCCTTTGAAACTTTCTATTCAGCTCTCTGACTTCATCATTCCTTCCATTTGCTTTAGATACTCTATGATTTAGAGACTGTTTCAGAGTCTCTTGACATCCATTTTGATCTTTTATTTCTTTCATGTCTTTTTTTTGGTCTTTTTAATGACATTTTGGTTTCTTCATGAATTATGTTCTTTATGTCCTCTCACAGCTCATTAGGTCTCCTGTCATTAGTGTTCATTGTATCAAATTTATTCTTGACATGTTCTCAAATTCTGGGGGAGAGGGGGGTACACTCAAGGTTTTATTTTGGCACTCATGGACTTGTTTTAATTTTCTTCACCTTTATCCTGACATTACATATAAGCAATTGATGGTGTGTTGCACAGTCAGGCTCTGGTCTAGTTTTACTTGCTGATGTTGAGTTTATCTATCTTCTCTTCTCGCAGATGTAGTCAATTTTATTTCTATATATTCTATATGGAGGGATTCATGTGTATAATTGCCTTTTCTGTTGTTGAAAAATAATATTTGATATGAAGCTGGTTTTGCAAAATTTTACAATGCTATCTCCAGCTTTTTCTATCATCAAGTGCATATTTTCCAACTACAGTTCCTTCCTCTGTGTTTCCAAGTATTGCATTCCAGTCACCAATGATTTTCAATACATCTTGATGACATGTTTGATCAGTTTCAGACTGAAGACATTGGTAGAATTCTTCCATTTTTTCCTCACTATCTTTAGTGCTTGGTGTATAAATTTGAATAGTAGCTGTATCCTATGTCACTAGCTTGTAGAAACATTTCAATTGGTATTCCATCAATTTCTCATAGAATTGATAGACTTTCCTTGAAGGCGGATAGATATAATCCTATCATAGGCAGTAAGACATTTGCCATGTCCTGTTGGACATGAATGCCACACCACTTCTCTTGATCGTGTTATTCCTGGCGTAATGAACCATTTGATTTTCTGATTCAAAATAGCCAATATCAGTTCTAATGCCTAGGATACCAATCATTATTTGTTCCACTTCATTTTTGATTACTTCTAATTTTCCTAGATTCATACTTTGCACATTCCAAATTCTGATCATTAGAAGATTTTTGCAGTAATTTCGCCTTACCTTGAATCTTGCCACATCAGCAAATGAAGATCCCAAAGGCTCCACCCCCCCAGGCTTTAACTGTCTCACATCACCATATTCTATGCCAGTCTGAGAAATCAGCTCTTCCACATGGTATATGCTCTCCAACCCGAGGGGCACTATCTCTGACAATGTTCTGCTCCCATTCATTAGGCTTTCAGTTTTTGAAAATGTTTCTAAGCTATGAATAAAGTTTTCTGAGACTTGCTCTTCAAAAGTGGGGAGCCAAGACCTTCTTTGCTGTCTGTTCTTTGTTTGGAAGCTCAGTGGGAACTCGTTCAATTTGGGTGATCCTGCTGGGATTTGAAATACCAATGACATAGCTTCTAACATCACAGCAATGCACAATCCTCCACAGTACAACAAACTGAACAACAAATAGTGGGTCAATTCCTTTGTTGGGTTGTAATACAGCCAATTCCATTCTACAAATATTCTTATGTTTATTGTAAAACGACCAATCCTTGTAAGCTGCTTATACAAATATCTAATTAATCCATACTTTTTGAGATTCTTACTGGCCATTTATTTTGGAAGAATTGCAAAATTAGGGCTAGAAAGGCCACATAAAAGGAATTCATCCCACTACATCAATAAACATCATCGATCAAACTATAATTAATTAGTGTTCCCATCTTATTCATCTTAGACATATATAGGTTGCACATGGTAGTTTGTAGTCCTCTAAGATAATCAGAGCCATCACTCTGAACTGAAAATAACCATTTTAGAAATAGATCTTGAAAATTTCTTGAGTACCTCAATTGATATAATGAAAGGCCTATGTATAAAATCCAATCTCTCATGTTGTAGACGAGGAAACAGGTGAATAAAATCTAGTGACTTGCATGGCCTCATATAACTAGTTAGTGTTCAAATGGGCACTTGACCTTGTTCTTAATCTCCCAGTTAATACTGCTTTCTCCTGTGCCAGACTATTTCTCTTCTCAAGAAACCCACTCTCAATTAGTCTTCATCTTTTAGAGGGCTGTATTATCAGGGATAGACTTCAATGTAAAGAAACAAAAAGCTTATATGTGGACCAATAAACAACATTATGATAGAAAAAATATAGAATTAATCAAATATTTCATTTTATTTGGATATATAATCATTGGTCATGGAAGCAGCAGTGAGAGAATCAAATAATGCATTACATTGTGAAAATGTGCTGCACAAGACCTCTTTCAAATGTTAAAGGGCAAAGATGTCACTTTAAGAACTGTGTGTCTAACTCAAGCCACAGTATTTTCAATTGCTTCATATACATGCAAACGTTGCACAATTAATAAGGAAGACCAGAGGCAAAATTATTCCTCTGAATTATGGTGTTAGTGAAGAATATTGAATACACCATGTACTGCCAGAAGAATGAACAAATTTGTTTTGGAAGAAGTACAGCCTGATTACTCCTTATAAGCAAGGGTGGCAAGACTTTTTCGCATGTACTTTGGACAAGTTTTCAGGAGGGACCGATCCCTGAAGAAGTTCGTTAAGCTTGGTAAAACAGAGGGTTGGTGGAAAAATAGGAAGATATTTAACAAGTTGAATTGGCACAGTATGCTTAAATATAACAACAATTGGGGATGGCACAAGATCAGGCATTGTTTTGTTCTATTGTACCTAGAGTCACTATGAGTCAGAACTGAATTGACAGTACTAGCAGCAACAACCATTTCTTCTCTTGGCAGATATTTCTACTTAAAAACTTTCACTATAATCTAAGTTTATTTGATTTTGTCCCTTGAGAAGCATTATCAAAGGGTTCTATCTTTGTGTGGCTAAATGGGCTGGCTGAATAGAAGGCAAGGAAAGTCACTGGTAAAGTAAAAAGTTTCCCTATAATTTAAGTTTATTTGATTTTGTCCCTTGAGAAGCATTATCAAAGGGTTCTATCTTTGTGTGGCTAAATGAGCTTGCTGAATAGAAGGCAAGGAAAGTCACTGGTAGAGAATATAGTGATGAAGCCTTGTTGGAATCATTTAACCTCAACTGACAACCCACTTTATTGGTAGAAATCAGGACTAAGGATAAAGAAGAATTAAAAGTGAAACATCAAACAGGTCTGTCTTTGAAGACCTCTCTCTGTATCTGGTAAAGTAGTATTCCAGCTTAAAGCTATTTAGGATTACTTACAAATAATCAAAAGGGCAAATTGATGTAGCAATGTGTGATTGCGCCTAGCATGGTACTTGACACAGAGTAATGATCCGTGAATGTGTGTTCTTTTTTCCTTTGATGTAACTTTACTAATTAACCAATTGACAAATATTTATCAAAGGTCCATTATATGTCCAGCAATTTTCTAGGCCCTCAGACAGCAAAATAGTTTCTGCAGAAGGTCAAATAATGTGTATTTTATATCTTGTGGTCTATACATCTGTCATACTGTTCAATTTTGTCCTTATAACATGAAAATAGCCATAGGCAGAAAGTAGATGAATAATACATCTGTGTTTCAGTAAATTTCATTTCCAAAAATAAGTAGTAAGCTAGATTTTGCCTATTGACCACAATTTTCTGCCTTCTGTTTTAGATGTTTCAGATTAAGCATTGTACAAATAATAGACACTTATTTGTTAGATTTTTCAATCTGTTATTGTACCAACTCATAGTGACCCTATGCACAACAGACAGCTGTCTGATCCTATACTATCCTCATAATTGTTATAGTTGAGGCCATTGTTGCAGCAACTGTGTCAATCTAGTCTAAAAGAGAGATATATACAATAGACATGTTATTATGAGAATTACACGTATATATTGAGCAAAAATGGTGTGCTTTGATTGTAAAGAGAGAGGGTAGTTAATGTAGTCTTAGAAGGCTTTCCTTAAGAGATGGCATTCAAGCTCCAGGTCCACAGGCAAGAGAGTGCATGACACACCTGACAGATTGAAGAAGTGTAAAATGAATGGCTAGATCAAGGAAATATGGGGTATATGGTAATAATAAGACTGGGTATGTGATAAAAGCCATAATGAAGGGCCATGAAGGCTGTGCTAAAGTGTATGAATTTATTTCTTTTAAAGAGGTTTTATCTTTTAGAATAATTTTAGATTTCTTCATTGAAAAGATTTAGGCTATGTAAGTCACCTACATTCCATATCCATTTTTCTTTTAAAATAACCTTCCATTAGTATGCTTTATTTGTTATAAATATGAAGCCATATTGATACATTATTATTAAATAAAGTCCATAGTTTGTTTGGATTCCCTTAATGTTTATCTAGTCCCCCTTTTCTGTTCCAATATCACATTCGTACCACATTACAGAAAGTCATTAATGTCTCCTTAGACTCCTCTAGCCTGTGACCATTTTTTCACAATTTTCTTGTTCTTGATGATCTTGACAGTTTTAGGTAGTATTGGTTAATACAAATAATTTGTAGAATGTTTCTTAGTTTGGACTTTTCAAGATGCTTTTCTCTTGCTTAGAGTGATGTTTTGGGTAGTTTAGAGGAGGATCACACAGAAAAAGTGTCATTCTCAATATATCAAGGGTACATGACTTATCACTATTGATCACTGGACTTTATGTAGTATACAGCATGTTTGAGCTTATTTTTAGTTCAATGAAAGTCATATTTCTGGATTTATCAACTGGGAAGGTAGATGTGGCATTTTATTAAACAAGAGGCACATATATATAGGGATCAATTTACTTAGGATTTGGGAATGATGATTGTGTTAGGCTGAGTCTTGTAGAGAAACCAAACTGTATATAGAGAAAAACATAATTTATGTCAAGAAAATGTCTCGCATAATTGTAAAAGTGAGTATATCCAATCTGTTTCAAGTATGTGGGTCAGATGTTAGCCTGGGGAGTTCTCTTGATTTGAGTACCTGTGGGACTGATGAACCAGGTATCGGTAAATTGAAGCACGGAGATCACAGGTTGGTGGATGTCAGCAGGTCAGGCTTGTAGCTGTTGGGTCTAATGAATCCAACGTCAGTAGGTCACATGGGAGATCAGATGGCACACCACTCATGGCTCCTGTGATCAGCAGGAAATACAGCAGGCTATTGGACCCACTGCAAAGAACTTGAGATGTAGGATTCAGACTCAGCACAAAAAGTAAGAAGCTCTCCATAATATCTACTTATATCTCAACTATTTGGCTGCTCATATCATGGGATTGATTACATTAGGTTGGATTGAATCATGGGGGGGGGGTGCTCAACTGCCAAACCACTGAGAATCCTGGACCAACCAAAACCTAACTAGCTCAGCTTGCTCCTTGTAAAGTTCAGACCTGTACACATCTTCTTAAACCATACATAATTTCCATACATACATAAAGACAATAAGAATGTCACACTTGCAACCAACATGATAAAACTAAAACATGTACAGCTGAAAAGGTACTAACCCTATTTATATCTTATATTTTAGAGGTGAATAAAAGAAAAATATTGGATGTATACATAAAAAGAAAATACTAATAACTATTAAAACCCTCGTATCTTTCACTTGTGATGTAATCGTAGCTGGTTTTCGAACCAACATCTTCTAGCACCTCAAGGTATTGCCTTTGCCCTCAGCAAGTACTGCGGCTGGTCATGCTTCTTTATCTTGTGGGGTAACCTAAACCTTCATTCCTGAAGAGTCAGGGCCATTGGTAGTCATGTCAGAATTGGGTTTCTGTAATTTACCATTTTCTTTAATGACAGACCATGGTAGTACTAAAAGACAACTAGAAATCTCCTTGACTCCAGACATATTCATCTTATACCACTCAGCACAGGAATATCTCCTTTTGCCTCTTGATCCTGAGGCACAAGAAGCTTAACATTATTACGAAGTATTCTTAGCTTCTAGTTCAATTGAATCAATGCTGTGCCTCCAGGTGGAACTATGTCTCCCTTTGTGCTAAGACCTCCAGACCTGAAGAACATAGGGCTGCACCGACAGAAAGCACAATTGTTGTGCTAGGAGTTATAGTTAGTTGCACTACTCCCATGCCCACCTCTAGGTTCTGTGAACCCTTGTTTTAGGAAAAACAGCACAATGCTAGTTTAGAGTATTTATAGGAACCTGGACAACTTTGCTCCAGTCACCTAATTAGTACCATAATTACGCCTTTAGGAGGTCATTAAATCCTTCTATCAAGCCAGTTTCTTCGGTATGACTGGGGGCATTGTCAGACCAATACATTTATAAACATGAGCCCATTGTTGCACTTCATTTGCTGTGAGATAGGGCTTTTTATTTGAGGCTATGCTGTGCAAGATGCCATGATGGTAGATAAGGCATTTAGTATATCTGTCTTGTAGAAAGTAAGGCCAGAGTGTTCCTTAGAGGCAAGAATGGCGGGACCTCATTGTAAATAATTAGGGTATGTTGTCAGGAGAAACCAGTCCCTGGAGAAGGAGGACATCATGATTGGGTCATGCACATTTTAGTCCTTAAAGTGATATCTTTGCATTAAACCCTTTAAATAGTTCTTTTGTAGCTGCTTTGCCCAATACAATACATAATTTGAGTCTTGATTCCTGTTTCCAAGAACATTAGTTGTGGATCCAAGTGAAATAAAAACCTTGAACTTTCAATCTTTTCCCCACTTATCATACCAGGGATAAATTGACTCCTTTAAACAATCAACCATATGCAATTTACAAAGGGAAGTTTTGCTCATGGATAAAGCTTAGAATGTGGAAAAGGGGTGAATCTGTAGACACAGTAAGTTGATTAACAATTTCTTGGGTGTATGGCAGGGGAATTTGGGGGGAATGGTGAGTCAATAGCAAGGGGTACAAGAAAGAAGAAAATGTCCTAAAATTGATTATGGTAATTATTGTACAACT
This sequence comes from Echinops telfairi, assembly GCF_000313985.2. Lineage (NCBI taxonomy): Eukaryota > Metazoa > Chordata > Mammalia > Afrosoricida > Tenrecidae > Echinops > Echinops telfairi. Next base: position 2,383,681 of record NW_022111323.1, on the reverse strand, counting down.
TTTCTTGATATGATTGAACTATTGAATTGTATGTGGATTAATCCCAAGAAAACTATTTTTAAGAAGTAGGATGAATAGAAAAGCTAAAGATAATGAATAAGTAAGAAAAGTGTTGCTATGGTGTGGGGATATCAATATCACAAAGTAAAATGTGTATTAATTGTTGGATGGAAAATCAGTTTGCTTTGTAAACAGTTTCCCTAAATCACAATAATTTTTGTTTAAAATTGTAGTTTATTTTTCATGTTTCCACAATCAATGAAAGTATCTTCCAGACGTATGTCCTTATTGCCTAGAAATTTAGTTCTATTTTCTTGTTTTTTTGTTAACTCTAGAAATTAAGCATTATTATATTGGTATATAAGGAGCCCTGGTCATGCAGTGGGTTATGTATCAAGCTGATAACCACAAGATTAGTGGTTCAAATTTATTAGCAGCTGGACTGGAGAAAGCTAAGACTTTTTGCTCCTGTAAGGATTTATAGCATCAGAAACCTAAAGGGGCGGCTCTACTCTGCCCTAAAGGGTATCAATTCAATGACAGTGAGTTTTGGGTTTCTGGTTCTGCTTCTATCAGGAGTCTTGGATATCCTCTGGAGGCAGTTTCCTCTGTCCTATAGGGTAATTATGAGTCAGAATTGATTTGACAGAAACAAGATTTTAAAATTATCATTATTTTTAATAATGATATAGGAATGTTAGTTCACATTTACCATTATTATAGGCAATCATATTTCCCACATGATTACATATTTTCATTACCATTATTATTGGCTCACCTAATATATCATTTCAGACTTCATTTTCTGGTCGTTTTATTTTCATTTTTGTCCTGAAAAACAATCCTTTTGAGGATACACTACTAAATTGGTAATTTTTTCGTTGCCTTTTGAAAGTAAAAATCTCACAAATTTGGCTTCATTTGTTGGACTTGAGAAGATCACTGCTAAACTAATTTCCATAATTAACAGGCAATCAATCTTTTTTCTCTGAAGTATTTTCAGGGTTGATCCTTATTTTTAAGGTTTCAATTTTCACTACAAAGTGTGGTTTTCTTTTTCTGTCGCTTGTTTTGAATTTATTATTGCTTGTGGTGGTGTGATTTGGAGTTTCTGAGTCTGTGAATTGGTGTTTTTAATCAATGTTGGGAAATTTCCATTTCTTATCCCTTTACATATTTCCTTTTCTTCAATTTCTGATGTTTTTCTCCAGAATTTCTATTAGATATTGGTTGATCTTTCATTCAACGTATCCTTCTTTTTAACTATTATATGAGGGGGTAACCCCCACCCCAGACCTGGAATTGTGCTGGGTGAAGCTTTTGTAGTACACATTTTGTGCACTAGGCAAGCATTGAGCAAACTCACTCTGAGTTAGTGCACCCAGTGGTGTCTCCTGGAAATGTTCTCTCTGCTCACAGTGAATTTTTTCATAAAAGCAGTTTCCCTTGAACTTCATTTTTTGGTGATGGCCAATTTAAGAGAAAAGCGGCAGCTGTGAAATTTTTGTTTCCTGCTTGCAAAAAAATGGCCCTTACAAGGACAGCGCTATGGGAAAAATACAAGCGGTTTTCTTGTTTCAAAAAAAGGTGAAATGTTGATTGATAACAAACCTCATTCTGGAGGTCTGTCGATTTCCCGAAAGGATGAAGCTGTCCACTCATAGTGCATTTGGAGTTCGTTCCACCAGGTCTGCTTCTTGATCAAGCTTTCTATTTAGAGATTCTGAAAATATTGTGTAATGATGTGTGGCTAAAAAAGGCTTGATTTATGGCAGACAAGAGCAGATTGGTTTTGCCACCACAAGAATGCACCTGTTCATGCAGCCAGCTCAGTGGGCCAGCTTTTGGCCAAAACCCAGCATACCTCTCTTGAGCCATGCACCTTAATCACCTGACCTGGCTCCATTTGACTTCTTTTTGTTTCCATGAATAAACAGGGACATGAAAGTACAGTGATTTGATAATGTAGAAGAGGTGAAGAATAAAATGAGGGAGGTGCTGTCAGCCACTCAAATAGATGAGTTTGTAAAATGTTCCCAAGAATGGAATTGCAGATTTGACAAATGTATTAAGTGTAATGGAGAGAGAGAGTACTTTGAAGGTTTTTTGGTCAAAAATGCTTAAGGACATAGCTTTGAAAAATAATTCTGCTTTCTTTTTTTTGAGGAGTAAACCCTCATATTCTATCTCATAATCGTTCTGTGATACATTTTGGCTAATTACTTCACAGTTTTCTTCCAGGTCATTAGTTTTCTTTTCAGTTTTGTTGACTTATTTCTAATAACAGTGAACATGCCTTTCATTTATACAGTATATATATATTGTTGTCATTTGTTCTTAGGTCCTGTCAAGTCAGTTCTAACTCATAAAGACCTTATGTACAACAGAATAAAATAACACCCAGTACTTTGTCTTCCTCACAATTGTTCTTGTTTGAGCCCCTTTTGTCAAGAGGCTTCCATTTTGTCACTGTCACTCCACTTTACCAAGCAAGTAAAAAATATTGTTACAAAATCATAGAAACCTATATTACCTAAAATTATCAAAATATGAATAGTTGCTTATTGAAATACCCTTCATAAATCTATACAATTCTGAGGATGGTAAACTCATATCTCTATTCCTTCCCCAAATAATTCTTTACTCTTTGACTTACACCTTGTAAAGATAGCAGTTTGGGTATCCTTGAGGTAGTCATATTGTGTCCTTTTCAATGCTCTTTGAATTTTGTTAACAGAAAGAAATATAAAGGGCTGTAGGGCAGATGGGTAATGTTTCCCAATGCAATTCTCAAACCTTTCTACCCTGGGAGAATGAGTAGGTAATTGTTGTCATGAAAAACATTTTCTCAGTGTAACTTTCCTGAGTTTTCTCACACATGCAGTTTTCAATTTTCTTAAAAGTTCTTAAGAAGATGGTGTGATTGTCCTATGTTCATTGAGAAAATCAGTCAAGAGAATATCCTGTGTCCTTGGGGAAAAAATATCAGGGTTATCTATTTGGAATTCCAAGAAAGAGTTGCTATGACACTCCCAGCTGATTTCCTTGCCTAATATTTAACTGGCCCAGCAGGTACCATTGGAAGCCACAGCTCTAATTGGATATATTTTTTAAAAAGCTCTAATGACACTAAGAAAAGAGGATTACCGAGAAAAGTTGTCTACAGTCATCCGCTGATCATAGAAACATGTTTAACACATTTTGCTTGGCATAAAACATTTATAAACTAGAACTCTAGTGACAGTACTTTATGACTTTGTATACATAAGTATTTCTTGATAAATTTTTTTTCTATGATCAAGTTTTTATTTTTTAAAACGTATTAAACTAGCTAATTTCTTATACTATCTTCAATAAATCTTATATCTACTATCTTTGTGACTATTTCTTTGTGTTATGATTTCTACTGACCCTTGCTTATTTTCTGCATCTATGTTTTATGATTTTTAAAAAGAGATAATGATCTTTGTAAATTTCTTTATATGTGAGAATTCTGTGAGGCCAAACTTTAAAGTGTGTTTTTCCAAACAATTTTTATTTGCTTCTGCTGGCTAAAATTCACTAAGAATAAGAAGGAAGATGTTATGGGTCAATTTGTGTTTCCAAAAATAGGTTCTAAATTACTAACTTATTTACTCATAATTGAAATATTGTTTGGAAATTAAAGATTTCTTTTGTTATGCTAAAGAGGTTGTTCCAACATTAGACAGATTTTAAATATGGTCACTTTTGTGTTTTTTTAAAAAGCCAAATAGACACATAGACACACAAAGGGGAAGAAGATGGCACATGATTAACACAGATACATCTAGTAATAACACAGATTATCCAAGCTACTAGAAGCTGAAATATATAAGGAAGGAAATCCCCCTAGAAATATGTCCCGAATTAGGACTTTGGGCTTCCTTTAACAATAAGAAAATAAGATATTATTTAAAGTCACCCACTTGTGGTATTTCTGTTACAGCAGCACTAGGTTGCAAAGACAGAACTTAGGAGTGGTGTGCTTCTGTCACATGTGTCTAAAAATGTGGAGGGTGCTTTAGAATTGAGTAATGGGTAGAGGCTGGAGGAATTTGTGAAGTATTAATGATAAGAGTCTAGAGTACCTTGAAGAGATTTTTACAATAATTATGATCATGAAGGTTAATGGTGATGAGATCTCCAAAAGAAATGAGGAAACTTACAAAAAAGCTTCAATAACTATGAACATAATGTTGCTAGAAATGTATATCGTGAGACTTTAAAAGGAAATGAAGAACATGTGATTAGACACTGGAGGAAAATGATTGTTGTTATAAAGTGACAAGTTTGTCAGTGTTATGTTGGAATATTTGGTGAATGATGAACTTGAATATTTGAGAGATTTATGTTAGCTCTGGATGAATTTCTACTTGGTGCTTATAGTAAACTGTGAGAGGAAATATATATATTTACAACTGAACAATTTAAAAAGAAACCATAACTTAATGATTGGAAAACTCTATTGTGAAAACTCAGAGAGCATATCTTGGAAAGGATAAGAAGGGTGTAGCTACACAGCTGCTTGCTAAAGAGGTTAGACCTTTGACTGATCGATTTAGTTAACAACTTCAGCATAAATTCTGTCAGTTTATAGTAAAAAAGACAGACAGCATAAATAAAAAAAGTTCACATCCTGAGATTCTATGAGCAGTAAATGGACCAATGGTGCAGGTTGATTACACATATCGATTGTTCGCCAAGAAAATCAAAGTACAATCCTGGGAATGGTTCAGAGAGCAGTAAAACTCTCAGCAGGAGCATGAGACACGACCTCTGCTCCCTTCATTTTTCAAAAAGTGGTGTTACCACCTAGGTTTCAATGAATAGGGATGCTGCCACTTCAATTCTGAAAGATATGGCTGCTGCTCCAGTGGGGCAGGAGAAGATTGCCACTATATGAAGATGAGGGGGCAGAGCTGCTATTCTGATGGACTTGGAAAACAGGGCCATTCAGAGCTCTGGTGGTGATGTAGACACTCCAGTGGGCCTGAATTGTGGAGCATATGTACAGTGTTAAAAGGCCTCAATCCAGAATCTGGAGAGCATAGCCAATGCCTAGAGTCCGTTTGACAGAGCCAATGCCCAGATTTGCCTGAAGAACAGAAGGCTATTTTTAAATCTTGAGGGCTAATGAGATTTTCCCAGCTGTATTTTTGACTTGTTTATTACCTGCAATCACTTTATTGGCTCCAGTTTCTCTCTTTTATAATTGGATAATCTACTACCTTGTGCCAGTCCAACACTTGTATTTTAGGTTTCAAAGGTCTACAGATGAAGAAAAAATTCCCCATTTCCAAATAATGGAAAATACACAGAGTCTCACCTACCTTGATTTATATAATCCCAAACCTGTGATTTTGGATTTTGAATTGATATTGAATATGTTAAGATTATTGAGGATGGTATGACATGGTGACTGTATTTTTCACTTGTTAAGGGCGTGAATTTGAAGGTGGCTAAGTGGTGAAACTAAGGAGCCCTGTTGGGGTAGTGTGTTATGAGTTTGGCTGCTAATGTAAAGGTCAGCAGTTCAAAACCATTAGCTGCTGTGAGGGAGAAAGATGAGACTTTCTACCAATCTCAGAAACTGACAGGGATAGTTCTTCTCTGTTCTAGGATCACTTTTAGTTGAAATGGACTTGATGACACTCAGTTTAGTGTTTGCTTTTTTTGTTTTTACTGGTAAAATGTTATGGATTGAACTGTGTCCCTTAAAATATGCATTGAAATCCTAATGCCTATATGTGTAAATATGACCCTGTTTAAAAATAGTGATTTTTCTTATTACATTAATGGCATCTTCTTGGTCTAGAGTAGATCCTAAATCTAATAATTAATGAGCTATAAAAAGAGCAACACAGACACAGAATCGTATCCTTGGTGGAGAGGAAAACCTGATGGGGATGGACGTATATACAAACTCATTAATTAACAATTGCATTTTTTCTTGTCCATTTTGCCAACTAGAAACTGGGATAGACAAAGATATACTTCCCCTTAGAAGCTGTGTTAGTCTGGGTATTTTAGAGAAACAAATCCACAGAAACTCATGTA
>NW_022111323.1:2368499-2376229 GCF_000313985.2 Echinops telfairi | reverse complement strand
ATACTAGCAGGGTAGCCAATAATGGAAAGTTTCAGTGGAGCTTCCAAACTAAGATAAGGAAGAAAAGCATAGCTGTATACTTCTAAAAAAAAAAAGACAAGTTAAAAGCTTATGAATATCAAGCAGAGCATTGTCTGATATAGTGCTATAAAATGAGACCCTCAAAATGAAAGGGACACAATATAATACTTGGGAAGACTTGCTGATATGAAGTAGAATTGACCTTAATGGTATGAATGGAGGATAGCTTTTGTAACCTTCATTTGATGACAGGGAACAACTGAAAATGAGAAATAACAGCTAAAAGCATCTATTAATAATGGACTGTGGACTATAAAAAATGGCTCTAGGAAATTTGTAGTCGACAAATGGAACACACTAGGCATCAGTGAGCTAAAATAGACTAGTATTGACCATGTAGAATAAATAATAATATGGTCTCCTATTCCAGAAATGACAAATTGAAGAGGAAGGGCATCAACTTAATCATAAAAAAGAACATTTCAGAGTCGAGGCAAGATGGCCGACAGATAGGTAGCTCCCGCCCCGCTCTCTGTGGAGATCAGTGAGTGGGGAAGTTTTGGTGCCCGAGTAGGGGGTATCAATTCTGTCTGTCGATTTCCAAGATAACTGAGAGAACTACTCTGAACGAGAAGCTGACTCCCACCCTATCGCCAGTGCTCCCTGCAGACACCATGGTCTCATGTGGTGCTCAGGGCGCCTGATCTGCCTGGACCAGCACCACAGAGCACCCAGGTGCACAGTGGAGGCTTTGCCCTGCCTGGGAGCCCACTCAGAATTTCCATCCAATACCCCCACCCTGCCTTAAGGTGCTTCCACAGTTTCAACAAGAAAAGAGAAACAAAATCCAATGCCAGAGCACCACCTGGACCTAAAAGCAGTCATAGAAAAGGCAGATGTTGACCTCCCACAGAATGAAATCTTCAGAATGCTGCTTGGAGTTATACAGGACATGAGGGAATCGTTACAGAAAAAAAGGATGGAATGATAGAGAAAATAAAGGCCATGCACCAAAGGGAAATACAGGAGTTATGGGACGATTTAATAAAAACTAATAGCAAATTCATGGACTTCATGTAGAGAATGGAGAAGGCATAGAACTGCACCAATGTCCTAGAGGATTCACATGCAGAAATTAATGAAAGTGAGAACAAGTCTAACAAGTCCATCAGAGAAGTTGAAAAAACCACAGAGCTATGCCTGACACTATAAGAAGGAACAACATCAGAATCATTGGCTTACCAGAGGAATGCACATCAAGGAAACCAACATCCAAAATAGTGATGGAATGCTTGGAGGAAAACTTCCCAAGTTTAATGAATGAAAACCAGGCAACCATCCAGGAGGCCAAAAGAACGCCAGCTAGACTTAATCCCAAGAAATCACCAAGACATATAGTTGTTAAACTATCCAACTATGAGGAAAATGAGAAAATTATGAGAGCAGCTAGGGAAAAACTGACAACCACATATAAAGGCAAGCAGATAAGAATATGCTCAGACCTATCAGCAGACACTATGAAGAACAGGAGACAATGGAGCAGCATATTCTGAAATTTTCAGGAAAATAACACAAACCCAACAATACTCTATCCAGCCAAATTATCTATCAAAATTGATGGAGAGGTGAGAGTCTTCCTGGACAAGGAAAATCTCAAAGAATATGCTAAAAGGAAGCTAGCATTACAAAAGATCCTCACCGACCCAGTATGCGTAGAAGAACAACACTCACCAAGCACATACAAGAGAGCGCCACAAAGTACAAATCCACCCAGAGACCACCAAGAGGAAAACAGCTCCCAAGATAACACAGATTCAACAATGGTAAGAAGGCAAGAATGAACCACAAATACACATATGCACAACCCACAGAAAAGAAATGGAGGTAGGAGAACACCCAACATAAAAGGGATAAAAAGGCATTACAGAGTCCACAGATGCATGTAATAACCCTGCATATCAATGGATTGAACATAGGCTTTAAGAGACAGAGACTAACAGACTAGCTTAGAAAACACAACCCCTCCATCTGCTGCCTACAGGAGACACATCTATAGATTACAGAAAAAAATAGGCTGAGAACCAAAGGCTGGAGAAAAACATACCAAGTGAACAGCAGTTCAAAAAAAGCAGGGGTTCCAATCCTAATCTCGGATAAAATTGAACTCAAAGTGAAAACCATAAAAAGAGATAAAAATGGACACTATATAATTCTGAAGTGAACAGTACAAAAAGAACCACTAAGCATTCTAAACATTTACTCGCCGAACAAGCGTCCAGCGGAATATGTCAACCAAACACTCTAAGATGAAAAAAGAAATCAGAGCCTCAACAATTATAGTAGGTGACTTCAGTACACTGCTCTCTGAGAAAGACAGATCACTTGGAAAAAACTCAACGAGGAGGCTAAAGATCTAAACCAGGGGTCCTCAAACTATGGCTCACGGTCCACATGTGGCCCACCGAGGACATTTATCTTGCCCGCTGGGTGTTTTTGCTGCTGCTGCCTGTCGTGCTTAGCAGCCGACTAGTCCAGGGCCTGCAGTGCACATGTGTGGAATGTGTGCCACATTCTCCGACACCTATCCTTCTCTCTTTCTCTTAACTCCTCCTCTCAGTTTCAGGTGTGATTGGACAGGTCACAACCTTGCCTGTGCAGAGCCTGCTGCTGCCTGAGAACCCAGGTAAGAACAAGTTAGGATTTTTTTGAAGTTAGGAGGTCTATTTTTAAAATTTTGCAGTTAAGGGGGTCCTTTTATGAGGTAGGAGGTTTTTTTTTCAGTTGGTTAGTTGGTTGGGGTGGTTTCTAGGTGGGTTTGCATCACAGTGATAAAGGCAAATAGTCAGTGTTCAGTACTAATGCAAATTGTCAGTGCTCAGAGGTAATGCAAATGGTCAGTGCTCAGAGGTAATGCAAATAGTCAGTGCTCAGTGGTAATGATAATTGTAAGTGCTCAGTGTTAATGCAAATGGTCAGCGCTCAGTATTAATGCAAATTGCCAGCGGTCAGTGTTATCACAAATGGTCAGTGGTCAGTGTTAATGCAAATGGTCAGTACTCAGTGTTATCGCATGGAGGCCCCAAGCTGGTAATCTGCCTAGGGCCACATGGGAACTTAATCTGGCTCTGCAGACAGCCGAGGGGTAGGAAAACCAATTTAATTTATTGTAAGTGCATTTATATTCTGATTGCTATTCAATTGTGTATATGTTGTATGTTGTGTGCTGTGTAAGCCCCAGTTCACACTGTTGCAATCTCTGAGCAGTGTGAGTTCAGTCAAATGCTTGTATGGCTGAACTCGCATTAGATTCAGAAGAAAAGAGGCATACATGCCTTCTTTTTCCCTGCAGTGGAATCTGATTGCATGGGTCTTCTCACCCATGCGATCAGATTCCTGCAAGTTCACAGATCACAGTGCAGTACGCACAGGGTAGTGTGAACTGAAAAGGTGGTGGAGGAACTGGCTCTGTAATTGTGCCGGTTCCCGCACCACACCAGTGTGAGCCTGAAATAAAAGCGGAGTTCCACCAATATCGGCATTGGTGAGGCTGAAATGATGTGGAATGGCAAGGCTGCATTGATGGACACTGATCAGACTGCATTAATGGGCAGTGCAATCTAAATGTCTCTGTGTGGGCAAAGTTATTGCTGGTATATTATTTTTGTAGCGCTGTATATATATTGGCATTTCCTAATAGCAATTTGGAATCCCTAGGAAACAATGATATCAAGAAAGAGAAGAATTGACTTGGAGTGTAGGATATTCAAAGAACAGTGGACTTATGATTACTTTTTCATACAGTACAAGGAAAGAGCTGTGTGTTTGATATGCCACAATATAGTGCCTGTGTTCAAAGAACACAATTTGCGTCGACACTATCAAACTCAACATAAAGATAAATATGATTGTTTGGTTGGAAAAGTGAGAAAAGATAAAATATTAAAACTGAGAAATACATTGACAACTCAGCAAAATACTTTTGTGAAGCAGGAGCAGCTAAATATTTCATCACTGCTAAGAAGTTTTCAAGTTGCCAAGCTAATAGTGTGCACTGGCAGACCACTCATGGGGGGATAGTTTGTTAACGAATGCCTTCTTTCTGTTGCCAAAGAGGTATCCAGAGAAGGCCGATTTATTTAGTACAGTGAGTCTCTCAGGACCTACAATTACAGGAAGGATTGAAGAAATGGGAGACAATTTGCATTAGCATTTTCAAAACTCCACAAAAAACTTTCCTATTTTTCCTTGGCACTCGACAAAAGTAATGATGTTCGTGATTCTGCACAACTTCTAATTTTTATTCGTGGGACAAATGACTATTTCAAAGTCACAGAAGAGCTTGCTGCACTGTAAAGCATCAAAGGAACAACTACAGGAGAGGTTATCTTTGAAAACGTTTGCCAAACTGTGAATGGTTTGGAGCTGGACTGTTCTAAGCTAGCCAGTGTGACAACTGATGGTGCTCCTAGCATGGTGGGGTCTAAGAAAGGAGTAATTGCTCGCATTAACCAAGAGATTGACAAACATAACAATTCTCATCCAATAGCCATACACTGCCTCATCCACCAACAAGCGCTGTGTAGTAAATCACTGAAGTTGGATGCTGTTATGAAAATTGTGGTATTTTGTGTTAACTTCATTACAGCTAATGCACTAAACCACAGACAATTTCAGGAATTTCTGTGTGAGCTAAATGTTGCCTATGAAGATGTTCTGTACCACACAGAAGTCTGTTGGCTGAGTCAAAGGAGAGTTTCGAAACATTTCTATTACTTACTTCCACAGATTATAGCTTTTATGCTTTCAAAAAACAAAGAAATACCAGAGCTCAATGATGCAGAATAGAAATGGCACCTTGCCTTTCTGACAGAGGTAAAAAAAACTACTCAACAGTTTCAATGTGCAACTTCAAGGAAAGGGGAAGTTCATCTGTGATATGCAATCACAAGTAAAGGAGGAACATTTCTGCCATCTCCCCACAACTCAGAATCTGTTTGCGGAAAAACCGTTGGCTGCATTCCCAAACAAAACATATGTGGATTGACTGGAAAAGTTGCAAAAGGAGTTCCAATTTAGATTTAAAGAGCTTCATCTCCATGAACAGGACATACAGCTTTTCTGTAACCCATTTTCTATTGACATTGAAAATGTGGATACAATTTACCAAATGGAACTGGCTGAACTGCAGAATTGTGACTCTCTGAAAGACGCATTCAAGTCAATCAGCCTTCCTAATTTCTATGCATCTCTCCCCTCTGAGACATATCCTAATCTCAGGAACCATGCATTCAAAATGGCAACCATCTTTGGCAGCACTTATGTCAGTGAACAGACTTTTTCCAGAATGAATCATCTGAACTCTCCAACCAGATCTAGACTAACTGATGCACACTTGCATCATTTGTTATGACTAGCAGTGACAAATATGGAACTGGATATTTACCATCTCATTAGCAAAAAGCTGGCCCATAGTTCCCATCGAAATACTTGTAAGTTTCTTGATTTAATTTTCCTAGTTCTTCATTTTAAATATTGTATTTGTTCACGTTTTGTCTTTTACTTCAAAATAAGAAATTTGCAGTGTGCATAGGCATTATTTTGTAGTTTAAAAAAAAAACTATAGTCCGGCCCTCCAATGGTGAACTGGCTCCCTGTTTAAAAAGTTTGAGGATCACTGATCTAAATACTACTATTAGATAATTTGACCTGATAGATATCTACAGTCTCCACCCAAATACAAAAAAATTCCCATTCCTTTCAAGCCCACATGGAACATATATGAAAATAGACCACATGATAGAGCATAAATCTAACCCACATAAATTTAAGCACATTGATATCATACAGACCTCTCTCTCTGACCACTGTGCCATAAAATTGGAAATCAACAAAAGGAAGATAAAGAAATCAAGGGTAAACAACTGGACAATGAACAACTATTTCAAAAGGAGTGCATACTGGCTCAGATCAGAGATGAAATTTGGAAATTTCTGGAAACCAAAGAGAATGAAAACATGACATACCAAAATTTATGGGACACAGCAAAGGCAGTCATCAGAGGAAGTCTCATAGCATTACATGCACACATAACAAGGAGGAGAGGCTTATGATACCCTGGCACAAAATTTACAGCAACTAGAACAGAGTCAAGAAGACAATCCAACTGATAGCAAAAGAAAAGATATAATACAAATTAGATCTGAGATTCAGGAGAGAGAAAATAAGAAAACTATGGGAAAAAATCAATGCTGCTAAAAGTTGGTTCTTCAAAAGGATATATCGAATTGACAAACCTATCGTGAATTTAACCAAAGAAAGGAATGAACACACTTCAATAGCAAGTGTGATGGATGAAACGGGATATTACAACGGACCATAATGAAATCAAAAGGATAATTATACAGTACTAGGAAGGACTGTACTCCAATAAATTCAAAACTTGGAAGACACGGACAAATTTTTTTTTATCAGTTTATTGGGGCTCACCCTAATGGCCATCAAGAACCTCAACAGACCCATATCAATAAAAGAAATAGAGATGGTAATCAAGGGATTACCAACCAAAAAATCCCCTGGACCAGATGGGTTTACAGGAGAATTCCATCAAGCATTCAGGGAAGAACTGACACCAATCCTACATAAACTCTTCCAGAACAAAGAAAAGGATGGTAAACTCCCAAACTCCTTCTATGAAGCTAGTATAACTGATACCTAAACTGGGCAAGCATCCCACAAGAATTGTGAACTACAGACAAATTTCCCTAATGAATGTCGATGCAAAAATCCTTAACAAGATACTAGCTAACAAAAAACAAAAATACATAAAACAAATAATTCACCATGACCAAGTGGAACTCATACCAGGGATGTAGGGATGGTTAAACATATGAAAGACCATTAGTATTATTCACCACATTGAAATGAAAAAGTATAAGAACCACAAGATAATATCAGTAGATGTGGAAAAAGCATTCGACAACATCCAACACCAATTCATGTTTAAGATACTCAAGAAGATAGGAATGGAAGGAAAATTCCTCAATATAATACAAGCTATATGTGAAGAAACAACAGCCAATATGGTAGTCAATGGAGAAAAGATGAGATTAATTCTTCTGACAAGGATGTCCCTTTTCACCACTCCTATTTAATATTGTACTGGAGGTCCTAGCTAACAATATAAGGCAAACAAAGGGCATCAAAGGTATTCGTCCGGGGAAGGAAGAAGTAAAACTCTTGTTATTCGCAGACGATATGATTTTAAAAATGGAAAATCCTAAAAGTTCCACGAGAGGAGTACTGGAAGCAATAGAGGAATATGGCAGAGTAGCACGTTACAAGATCAACAAACAGAAGTCTATCGCACTACTGTATACATCAGAAAAGGGGATCAAAAGGAGTACCCTTCACAATAGCCAAACACAAACTGAAATATCTAGGGATATACCTGAATAAAAAACCAAAAGATCTGTACGAGGAAAACTACAAAACAGTATTAAAAGAAACCAAGAGTGACCTCAGCAAATGGAAGCACATCCCATGCTAGTGGATCAGTACACTCAATATTGTAAAGATGTCAATTCTACCCAAGGAACTATATAAGTTCAATGCTCTCCCAATCCAAATTCCAGCATCTTTCCTCAAAGAGCTGGAAAAACCGATTACCAACTTCATGTGGAGAGGGAAGAAACCGAGAATTAGCAGAGAAC
>NW_022111323.1:2365839-2367707 GCF_000313985.2 Echinops telfairi | reverse complement strand
CCAATTCAAGAAATCAGAAAGTAACAAGTGTTGGAGGGGATGGGGATAGGAACTCTTGTCTACTCTGGTGGACCTGTAGGTATGGACAGCCATTATGGAAATAGATTTGGCGATATTGAAAACAGTTGGAAATTTAGCTACCATATGATCCAGCAATCCCCTTACTGGGTATATACCCAGAAAAGACAAGAAACAAACCATGGCCAGACATCTGTTCCATCGCGACACAGTTCACAATTGCAAGGAGTTGGAAACAGCCCAAATTTCCATCAACAGACGAATGGATTAAACACTCTTTTACATACATAAAATGGAGTACTACACATTCCTAAAAAGCAGTGATGAACGCATGAAGCGCATCGCCACATGGGAAGAACTGGAGGAAATTATGTTAAGTGAAGTAAGCCAAGGACAAAAGGATAAGTACTACATGAGTCGGCTGAGATAAGCTAAAAAATTCTAAAGGGGCATAGGAAAAAAGCTACTGTATACCTACGTCCCTGGGATGAGAAAATATGGCAGGGGCCAGACTAAACTCAGGGATACATATGGTAGCCCACTGAAAAGGAGGGTGGGGGGGAAGACATGTGTAGCTGGTGAAACAGGGCACTAACCCACACAGGGGGAGGGTGTTGATTGTGTCTCTACAAGGAAAGAGGGACCACACTTCAACCCCGTGCTCCAGGGCAAGAATGCAACACACTGATATGAAGCAGGGAAATGATAGAGAGGCCTGAGGGGCAGGCCCCATTACCAACTAAGTGGACAGCACCACCCTTCCATCTAGAAGAATTCACTTCAGAAGACTTCACTGAAGTTACAGCTCAAGAAGAGGAACTTGTCTGATCAGAGCACAAAGGAGCCAACGAGGGGAGAGGGGGGAAAACAAGAGTGAAGCACATCCTGGCTCACCAAGCCCGGAGGACAATGTTTCTGCTCAGAGCAGCAATGCACAGAGACGACCACAGGGCTGGCCCCACGACAGGACACAGCGTTCCTCCCTGATCCATAGCACCACTGGGGACAACACTAAAGACACACTGTGGAAATTGTGCTCCCCCCCCCAGCCCACTACGCAGAAGCCAGCCACTGGGGGCATGCAGCAGAGCAGCGGGGGGAGCACAGCAATGAAATCCTCAGGGATAGATGTGGGGCCATGTCATGGCACCCCATCAGACTCGACTGGAATGCACTAGCAAAGGACAACAAATAGACCCTGAACTATTTATAGGGCTTTTGTTGTTGTTGTAGCTATTGTTTTACTTTCTATTGTTTCTTCGTTGTACTCAGTCTTGTGATGGTACCGATGGTTGTCTCTGCATGTCTACCTGGAAGGAATAGGCGGGATAAACAAGCTGGAAGAGAGAACAACAGGATGACAGTTCCAGAGGGACATGGAAGAGGGGGAGGCAGGGTAAAGGAAGTGGATGTTAACAAACCCAGTGACAAAGGAACAACAAGTGATCCAAAATCGGTGGCAAGGAGGGTTTAAGAGGTCGGGCAGGGCAGGATCAAGGGCAATGTAACAGAGGAATTTCTGAAACCTAAATGAAGGCTGAACATGATAGTGGTACAAAAGGAAAGTATGACAAAATAGAGGAAAGAACTAGGAGGCAAAGGGCAGATATAGAGATCTAAATACAGGCATATACAGATGTAAATATATTTATATATGACGAGGGGGAAATAGATCTATGTACATATATATATAGGTTTAGTATTAATGAAACAGATGGACAGTGGGCCCCTACTCAAGTACTCCCTCAACACAAGAACAGTTTCGTAGTCTGAGATGCTCACCTTCCTGGCACGATCGCTGAAGACAACGGGTGCACAAGCAAATGTGGTGAAGAAAGCTGATGGTGCCC
>NW_022111323.1:2362922-2364573 GCF_000313985.2 Echinops telfairi | reverse complement strand
AAATATTAATGAGATACTTATTATTATTATGAAAACCCCATACCTGTTGTCATTTTTCACTTGTCAGCTCAGTACTTAAACACTATGCCAAAAGAGTTCCTTCATATCTGGTGTCATTTTTATTATCATGGGAAAATCAAATTATTGGTAAATAAATTGTAGGAGTAATTCAGATTCAGTTTATATGTGTAGGGAAAAGAGCGCAGACAGAGCTAGAAACACAAGTGTGAGTTCTGAATTTGCCACTGGACACTTTGTTGTTCCCTGAGTCTCAACTTCTTTGTCTATGGAATGAGTGTTCTTGGAAAGAATATATGACATTCAAATGTGAAAGAACATTTCAAATTGTTAGCTAAAACCTATTTGCTATCAAGGTGATTCTGGTGCTGGAGAAGAATATTGAAAGGACCGTGGACTGCTAAAAGAACAAACTGAACTCGCTTGGAAGAAGTACAGTCAGATAGCTCCTTAGAAGTAAGGATGGAAGACTTTGTCTCACCTCATAAGAAGTAGAACACTGTCAGAGATAGTGCCAGAAGATGAGTCCCTCATGTCTCATGGAATTCAAAATATGAATGAGGAAGAACTGCCTTTACAGAGTTGAATTAACCATCATTATGTGCATGGAGTAAAGCCTTCAGATCCTTTATTTGTTGATGGGGGAAAACTCAAAATGAGAATAAACAGCTTCAAACATCAATTAATAATCAGAACTTTGGATATATGAAGTAAGAATCTAGGAAAATGCATGTTGTAAACAAAAGAAATGGAATTCATAAAAAGTCAACATTTTAGGCATTACTGTAAAATTGATTGCACTGTATTGGAAATTTTGAATCAGAAAAATCATATACTGCAGAATGCTGGGAATGAAACAATCAAGATGAATGACAATGCATTCATCATCAAAAAAGGACATTTCAAGATCTATCTTGAAGTACAATGCTCTCTGTAATGGGATTATATTTATCCTGTACGCATTTTATATGTATGCATTCCAGGAAATACAATCAGTAAAACTATTAATTCAACTTTATGCCACAATCACCAAAACTAGTGATGAAAAAGTTGAGGAATTCTACCAAGGTCTTCAGTCTGAAACTTATGAAACATACAATGAATATTCATTGATAAGTATTGGCTATTGGAATGCAAAACTTGAAGCAAAGAGAAAGGAATAGTAGTTAGAAACTATGGCCTTGGTGACAGTGTACTTTTTCCAACAACACAAAAGGTGTGAATTTCTCCAGATGGAATACATAGAAATAAAATTGACTGTATTTATGGGAAGAGAATGCAGAAGCTCACTATTTTCAGCTAAAACCAGGCCAGGTCTGTGAAACAGACCATCAATTGTTCATACATAAATTCATATTGAAACTGAAGAAAATTAAAACAAGTCCATGAGAACCAAAATATAACCTTGAATCTATCTCACACCTGAATTTCTAGAACATCTCAAGAACAGATTTGATGCATTGAACACTAATGACAGAAGATCTGATGAACTGTAAAAGGACATCAATAACTTCATTCATGAAGAAAGCAAAATGGTCATTAGAAATAGAGGAAATAAAGAAAAGATCAAAGTGTATTCCACAAGAGACTCTAAAACTTGCTCTAAATCATAGATTAGCTAAGGTACTTGAAA
>NW_022111323.1:2359846-2361620 GCF_000313985.2 Echinops telfairi | reverse complement strand
ACACACACACTCTATCATGAATTCAATTCTACTTCACAAATCAGGCTAGAACACAGCATGTACACTGATACAGATAAGAACTCGAAACATGGGGAATCCAGGACAGATATGCCCTTCAGGACCAATAATGACAGTAGAAATACCAGGAGGGAAAGAGGAAGGTGGTGGGGAGAAAAGGAGAACTGATCACAATGTACTACATATAAACCCTTCCCAGGGGGGTGAACAACAGAAAAATGGGTGAACGGAGACAGCAGTCCATGTAAGACATGAAAAAATAAATAAATTTATAAATTATCAAGGGTTCATGAGGGATGGAGGGTGGGGGGGAAATGAGCTGATACCAAGGACTCAAGTAGAAAGAAAATGCTTTGAGAATGATGATGGCAACATGTACAAATGTGCTCGACACAATGGATGCATGTATGGATTGTGATACGAGCTGTAGGAGCCCCCAATAAAATGATTTAAAAAGAAGAAAATCGTCTTGGAAGAAATATAGCCAGAGTGCTCTTCAGAGGCAAGGATTACAAGTATTCATCTTAGGTACGTTGGACATGTTGTCAGGATAGACCTGTCCCTGGAGAAGGATATCATGTTTGGTAAAGTAGAGGGGCAGTGAAAAAGAGGAAGGCCTTCAAAGAGATAGGCCGACACTATGGCTGTAACAGTGGGCTCAAGAATCGTAACAACTATGAGGATGATGCAGGACCAAGCAGTATTTCATTCTGTTGTGCATAAGGCCACTACGGGTTGGAAGCAACTTGATGGCATCTAACAACAGCAGATAATTATTACAACAATTAAATAACTTAATATTTGAAAAACATTGTGAAGTCTGCCTGGTCCATAGCAAGAATCAAAGATTTGTTAAATAAATTAAGCAAATCATCTCTTATTTTATTTTATTTTTTAATCATTTTATTGGGGCTCATACAACTCTTATCACAATCCATACATACATCAATTGTGTCCAGCACATTTGCACATATGTTGCCATCATCATTCTCAAAACACCTGCTTTCTACTTGAGCCCTTGGCATCAGCTCCTCATTTTCCCCCTCCCTCCCTACTCCCAACAACTACTCCATCACATAGGGAGGGCAAGGATTATTACTGTCATTAAAATTGTGTAGAACATGAGGATCTGTTTAGTTACTCTTTCAACCTCACTAAGTATGTGTAAGCAGCAGGACCTGAAAATAACCTCCAACTAAATTTATCTCCAAAGTCTGTGTGCTTCCCTCCACTTCTCAACAGTTGTCATTGATTCATAGAATAGGAATAATAATAGTTCCTACTTTGTTGTACTGTGATCATTAAATTAGTTAATTTAAAGTACATGCTTAGAAAATAATTCACTTATTGTATGTAGCCAGTGTTATATTATGGTTCTCTTCCTTTTGCCTCTATCATCATCCCATGTGAGCTTTGCAAGCATCCCAGTGAAGTAGGGATGGAAAGGAAATTTTTCTCCCCAATATAATTTGTGCTTTTCCACTTTCCTTCAATGAACAGCAATAATGATCCCTAGAATCCTCAGAGACTTGTCCAAGTGCTAGATATTTGTGGCAAAGCAGATACCTTGACTTAACTCAATCTATAAATGTCCAATCTGATCACTGCCCCTGCTCTTCCATTCCATACTTCCACAACTTGCATGTGCATGACCACATCACACTCTTTCAATATTCCTTTTAGTAGGTTCATGGTGTTCTCCATAGGTTAGTAGTAAGTCAACTTCAGGATCCTCTGCTACATCATTGAGTTGGAT
>NW_022111323.1:2350971-2351982 GCF_000313985.2 Echinops telfairi | reverse complement strand
TATATATATATAAAAAGAAAGAACAGAAAGGTAAATGCAAAAGGGGCATAGGGAAAAAGCTACTGTATACAAACACTCCAGGGTTGAGTAGTATGGCCAGGGCATGACCAAATCCAGGGGCACAAGTGGTAGCCAACTAAAAAGGGGTGGGGGAGGGAGGAAAGGGGAAAAGAAGTTGTGTGATGGGGCAATAGGGCACTGACCCATCCAAGGGGAGGGTATTGTTTGTGTCTCCACGGGGAAAGAGGGACCAGATTTGATGCCCGTTGCAGACGAATGCAGTGTTCCGGCATGGAGTGGGGAGCCAGGAGAGGGGCCTGAGGGCTCGGCCCCCATACCAGCTACTTGGACAACTGCCCCTCCCCCAAGAAGAATTTACTTGAGAGGAAGGCACTGAACCTGCAGCTAAGAGAGAGGGCTATGTCTGATCAGAGAAAAACGGGAGTACATGAAGCAGGAGGAAGAGAGAGAGGAACACATCCTGACCCACCAGGCCTGGAGGACAATATACCTGCTCTGAACAGCCAATGCACAGAGTGGACAATATGGCTGATCCCACTATGAGACATGCTGTCCCTTGATGACCCAGGGTCCTAAGGGGGACCACACTGGAGACTCAGTGTCTGGATTGGCCCAGACTGACCCTGTGACACCGAGGCAAACCACTAAAAGTGTGTGAAAGAGCAACAGTGGGAGCAGAGCAGGGAGCCCTGAGGGAGTACAAAGGACAGACTCTGGGGCCAGAGCATGGTACCCCATCGGATTTGACTGAAGGACACGCCTAGAGTTAAAAAATCAGACCTTGATCTATTCACAGATTTTTCTCTTTTTAAATTTATTTCTTTTAATTAATTTATTTTTCTATGGGTAATTGGTTTTCTTTTTTGTTGTCATAACTGTGTTCTCACTCATCGCCTATCTTGCTATGGCTTGATTTTTGGTGCATATTATTATCTCTACAGATCTATCTAGATAAGATAGACTGGATGAATTGTCTGGAGGAGAAAACAA
>NW_022111323.1:2347867-2349737 GCF_000313985.2 Echinops telfairi | reverse complement strand
TATAGCCTCCTCCATGGGGGAAGAACAGCAGAGAATAGGGCGGGAGGAGACGTCGGACAGTGTAACATATGACAAAATAATAATAATTTATGAATTTTAAGGGTTCATGAGGGAGGGGGGAGTGGGTAAGGAGAGAGAAATTGAGCAGCTGATATTTAGGGCTCAAGTAGAAGGCAAATGTTTTGAGAATGATGATGGCAAAACATGTACATATGTGCTTGACACAATGTATGTATGCATGGATTATGGTAAGAATTGTAGGAGCCCCCAATAAAATGATTAAAAAATTAAGAATGGGTGTTGGATTTTGTCAAATGCCTTTTCTGCATCATTCAGTATGATCATTCAGCTTATTTCCTTTGTTTAATTTATGCGATGGGTTTTATTGATAGTTTTTCTAATACTGAACCATATTTGCATACGTGATCTCCATGGTCATGATTTATTATTATTATATTATTGAATTATATTGGTTAAGATTTTGTTGAGAATTTTTGCATCTATCTTCATGAGGGTTATTGATCTATAATTTTCTGTTTGAATGATGTCTTCGGCTGGTATTGTATCAAGGTTAAGCTTATTTCATAAAATAAATTTGGGAGTTTTCCACTCTTTTCTATATTCTGTAATGGTTTGAGCAGAACTGGTATCACTTTTTATTTGAATTTATAGTAGAATTAACCAGTGAACCCATCTGGGTACAGATTTTTGTGTGTGTGTTGCTGGGATATTTTAAAGCAGTTTGTATGGGCCTGTTGAGATTGTCTACTTCAGTCTGTGTCTGTTCAGATAGGCAGTGTTTTATGGAAATCTGTCCATTGTTTCTATGTTTTCAAGATTGTTGCATTATAATTATTCATGGTATTCTGTTTTCTGTTTTATTTTTGTTGTTTTTGGATGACATTATACATTTTACTTATTTGTGTTATGTTTATCTTTTTCTTTGTTGCATTTTCCAGTGTTTTTTTTTTTTCAATTTTATTAATTCAAAGAGCCAATTTCTTGTTTTGTTGAACATTTTATTGATTTTCTATTTTCTGTTTCATATATTTCGGATTTAATTTTTATTATTCCTTTTCTTATGGTGTCTGTAGGCATCTTGTTAGTATTCATTAATTATCGGAAATGTTTAATTAAATTGTTGATTTTGTTTCTTTTTTCTTATTTGATATATGTGTTTATTGCTATAAATTGCCCTCTGAGCACTGTTATTTCTGTGTTTGGTATGCGTGTTGTCATTCTTGTTTCATTTAAGGACTTTTAAATTTTCATTTTAAATTTCTTCTTTTACCCATTAGCTTTTTGTTTTTTACTTTCCATTTCTTTGATTTTTTTCCCTTGGGCTTCTATAGTTGATTTAGCACTTTGATCTATGAAGGTGCTTTGTAGTAATTTGATGTTCTAAAATTGATTATAGCTTGTTTTGTGGACTGTCATATACTTTCTTTGAAGAATATTGCACATATAATGGAAAAGCACATACATTGTATTGTTTAGGAGTGAAGTGTTCTGTATATACCTATGAGGTCAAGTTGATTTTCTCTGGACCTCTTTACAAATAATAGATAATTTGAACCATATAGAGCTTATTATCTGACCACAACAAGGTGAAGCTAGAAACAATAAAATACAATTTGGAAATCCCTAAACTAAGCAGCACACCTAACAGTCCAAAGATAAAATATCACCCCAAATAAAAAATGCACTGAGTCTAATGAAAGTGAAAATAAAGCATTACTAAAATTTGTAGGATGTAGCTAAAATATCTATGCATGAAATGTATAATACTAAACAATTTCATTAGAAAATGGAGAAAATCTGTCATCTTTAAATCCACCTTAAGAAACTCCAAGAAAAGGGAGTAAAAAAA
>NW_022111323.1:2343796-2347255 GCF_000313985.2 Echinops telfairi | reverse complement strand
AAACTGTGTTCCTTTTCAATGTTCCCTGAGTTTAGGGAACAAAATAATTCTAATAGGGCAAGATAAAGGCTACAAGGTAGATGTGGGAAGGTTTCACGATGAAATGATTGATTCTTGCTCCTTTTTAAGAATGAGCAGGTGCATTGTTGTGATGGAACAAAAAAAAAAATAACCCCTCAGTACAATTTTCTGGCCTTTCTCACACCAGGACATTATTTACTTTCTTCAGGGTTTTTTTCTAATAAGGTCCCATCATTGGTCTATGTCTTTCAAGAAAAGATATTAATAGTACCTCCCAAAACACAGTCACCATCAGTTTCTGAGTTGACTTCTTTGCCTTAAGTTTACCTGGCTTTCCAGCTAGCTCAAAGCCCCTCATTTGACTTACCCTTCTGTAAGAAGGTGCTCTAATGAGCTTAAAGGAAGCATATGACTGAGAGACTTTGTCTGTAGCTATCCCTGGTCACAGAAACATGTTGAAAAACATGTTGTGAATAAACTCATGCATGTAGAAACTGAAAAAAAAATATCAGGACAAAAGCTAATGTAATTGAAAACAAAAACAATCGATAAAATCAATAAAATAAAGAGTTAGTTCTTTTGAAGATCAATGCATTTGATGAAACTAGCAATACTGATAAGAACCCAATGTTTGTTTGTATTTTGGGTTGGCACTAGAGGTATCAATCACTTAAGGCCTTCCTGATTCATCCCCAGCATTTTATTTTGTTTAGGTGCTTAGTAAATATTTGTAGAATGAATGAAAATAGATGATCATTTACATCTTATATATAAAGAAGTAAAAGAAAACCACTCCTCAGGATGTTCAACAATCTACCTAACCTTTAATGCCCAAGTAAAATATGATATCCTTCTTGAAAACTTCCCTGTACTCTAAGATGGAAATGGATTTTTCCCCATGCACATTCTTTTAGAACTTCAAATCATTCAAATAGCATCTAGAAAATTGTGTTAAAAGCTTCTCAAGTTTTAGAGTCAGAGTCAGATAGACTTGAGTTTAGTTTCCAGTTCTGCCTCTTACTAACTGTGAACCTTGGGTAATTGTAAAACCCTCCCAAGTCTCAGGTTACTCACATTTAAAATGAGGTTCTTTATTGGTAGTAATCTCACACTGTTGTAAGGATTAAATAAAAAAGTAGGTAATAGAATGTACCATGCTGTTTAGTTAATTAGTTAATTTTTCTTTTTTCTCATATAATAACAAACACCATGAATTTTTGTAGTTGGGATAAACTAAGTGCGACATGTTGTTACTTTTTGCATTGCTACACTTTATGGATTATATGGATTTATATGTTTTATATGGATTTACAGATAGACTGGGAGTTCAGGAGCTGATCACTGGTTCATTGCAGAAGTATTGCACTTTTTCTTGATAATTCCCCTTATCTCAATTCCCCCCTGCCTTTAGGTAGATGAGCTACCACATATTGAGTTTTGTGCTGGGAGATTTATTTATTTACTTATTTAAGTTAAGGAGAACATTTATGAAGTCTCAAGTGAGACAAGGACACAGACACATCATCCAGATGAGGGAGGCCATCAGCATGAGGTTAAAATGGTGTCCAAGGGTTTGTTGAGATGCAAAGCTTTGAAAGGGGTATGAGAGGGTAAAGGAAAGTGTCACAAAAGCACATTGGTGGTAGATAAATACTTCATAATTGCAGGTAGGATTACAGAAGCAGAAACAGGACTATAATTGGTACATGTACATTGTTAGATACAAAGCCTTACAAGATTGGTCCAGAACCTTTCAACCAAGGCAGTCAGAGGCAGATTAGTAGGGCATGATTCATGATCATGTGACTTCCTATATTATCCTAGTATGATGACCTCCATCAATGACACTTCCAGGAAAGCTCTGAATGAAGAGACTGCCCACCCTGTGCTGACTTGAGAGGGCTTTCTACTCCCATAAAAAGTTATAGGGAAATTCTACCCTGTCTTATAGTTTTGCTATAAGTTGGCATCAACCTAATAGCAGTGAATTTTTTTAAATTAACAATTGTCACTGAAGAACAAAGTTCTGCTTTATAGCAATTTTAATATGCTATGTTATAATTCCAATCTGTACTTCACTTTTCATTGAGGGAAAATGAAGAGATGCAACTTCCTGTCTCCATTAAAATTCTATTATGTCCACATTTGGTTACCAATTTCTTCTCATTCTTGTCTTCTTCAGGTTGAATGTTGACTCAATTATAAATTCCATTCTATTTCTATTTGATTAAATCTCCTTGTGCAGGTTAACTGTCAAAACTCGACCTTTAAGAGCTTTTGAGATTCTCAGGCAAGTGCTTCCCCCTGTGTCAACAGTCAGTTTTGAATTAAATAAAGGAGTCAAAGTAATAATAAGATCTAAAAGTCCCACTTATCCAGCAAGAAATACTGGCTTTTTATTTGCTAAAATAGGACATTTTGCTCCATATGGGTATGATTCCTACATTAGGAGGTAAGGTTTCAATATTGGTGTGGTAGTTAGATTTATTGTGCCAACCTGGCCAATAGGAATATGTGGGATTGTCAGGTCGCAGTTTGAATGGAAGTCAAAGAGATAAATGGCTCTGCAAGGCCTGCCCCCTGCCCCTCTATTGCTCTCTGGTGATCAGACCAGCATGCTGATGCTTTAGCTAGTTCTCTGCCTCAACCTGGAAGCTACATTACCTGTGGCCAAGCCAACCCATGGATCGTGTTGCTAGAATTTGAGGTTCCTACGAGAACTGCTTTGCCATGCTGCTGATGTGTACATTGCTTGAGCTTGAGGCTGGTGGATCCAGTCACCTTGTATTGCTTGAGTTTGATATTCCATCTAGGCCTGCTTCATTAAGCTCCTGAGCTTCTGACTGTTGCTGACTCACCCTGTTCTTTGCTGCTTGTGGGAAAACTCTGTATGCCTTGCCTAAGGGAGGACTCCACTGGCTGTGTGCTTCCTTGTCCTTGGACCCAGAATCCCAAGTGAGTTGAAGGACTTCCAGTGTATTAACTGTTCCATGGAAATACAGCCTCCTGTACTGCTATGTGGACTAATTAGCTGTTATATTCCTTCTCGCTGTATAAACCTGCCTATCTATCTATCTATCCATCTATCTATCTATCATCTGTCTAATCATAAGTATCCTGGTTTTATTTTTTTAGAGAACCCTACCTAACACACTTGGCTTCACTGCTTATTTTCTATGTGAACTTGGGCCAGTTATCTCACCTCCCTGAGCTCCAGATTTTATTATTTAAAGTATGGAGGGCACCTGATAAAAATGGTCCCGTCAAGCTGGATAATGAGAAGAGTTTCATGAAAGTACTATTTACAAAGTTACCGGGAGAGTAAAGGGAACTAATAACAGATGATAAAGTACCTTGGAATTACAAACAGCCGATTGCTCTTACAACCCTTAGGAGACACAGAGAGAATAGTTACCATAATGAAAAAGGACAACAACA
>NW_022111323.1:2336283-2343696 GCF_000313985.2 Echinops telfairi | reverse complement strand
ACACACACACACACACACACACACACACACACACACACCAAACAGACAGAAATAAATACACAGAGAAAAGCTATCTAAGAAGCACATTCCACTAGATCTTTGACCTTCAAAGAATGAAGGCATTGCCAACCTGCTGCTGTCGTGGAGAGAAGGATCTGTGAAAGTATATATTTTGATTTCTTCTTTGACCTTTATATTGCCTTCCATTGATATACTCAAACAGAAGACAAAAGTCCAGGGAATCTAGTTATCTTGCTAATAGGACAAACAAATCTGTCTTGGAAGAAGTACAGCCAGAATGTTTTTTAGAGGCAAGGATGGTGGGACTTCATTTTATGTACTCATTTTGTCAGGAGAGACCATTCCTTGCAGAAAGATGTCATGGTTGGTAAAGTAGAAGCGCTTCTAAAGAGAGGAATGCCCTTGAATAGACGATTGACATGGCTACTACAACAATGGTTTTAAGCATTGGAACAATTGTGAGGATGGCACAGGATTGGGAAGTTTTTCGTTCTGTTGTGCATAGTGTCGCTATGGGTCAAAACCAGTTTGAGGGCACCTAACAATAACAATAATGTGGGTCAGCTTCACAGTGCACAGAAGAGGGCAGAGAATAATGCAGAATGAATCTACACAGTTAGAGAATAGCCAACATAGAATATAGCATTTCTTGAATATCTATTTGGTGCTTATAATTTTGTGCTACACACTTGACAGCTATAATTTTACCTAATCCTGATAACAGCCCATCAGGTTGGGAGTTATTGGCATAATTTTATACATAAGGAAACTAAGACTTAGAAATTAATATTTCTATGCTGAATCAATATAAAGATTAAACAAAATAATCCATGTAAAGCACTTAGCACCTTCTCATTGTTAGATACATGTGTGCGTTCATTTAGTCTACATTTTCAGAGATACGGAGATGAATAAAATTAGTACATTCCCTGTAAAAAACTAACAAAACTAGACATTAAACAAAGAAACCACAAAAAAACCCCAAAAGGAAGCAATGTCTTTTGCAGTAAATTCTCATAATCTATACCATATGCCAAGCATACTGCAACTGGTATTCCCTTACATACATAGCAAATTTGTGAAATAAGCATTATTGTTGGCATAGTGGGTTATGCATTAGACTGCTAAAGGCAAGTTCAGTAGTTCAAATTCACCAGTTGCTCTGGGGAGAAAGATGAGGCTTTCTACTCCCATAAAGATTTACAATCTAAAATTAGAGTTCAGAGAGATTGATTTGTTCATGGTAATAAAAGTAATAAAATAATGAGCTAGATGAGAAAGCACATTTTCAGCTACTACTAGAACCTGTCATTTATTACTTTTTAAGTAGAAGCCCTGGTAGCATAGTGGGTTATGGGCTTACTTACTGTTAACCACAAGAGTAACTGGAAACACCTATACTCTGCAGGAGAAAGATGAAAGTGTATATTCCTGTAAAGAATTATAGTTTTGGAAACCCACAGGGGCAGTTCTACCCTGACCTATAGGATCACTGTAAGTCTGAATCACTTGGGTGACAGTAAGTGAATAAGTGGGTGAGTGAACTTCATATGTGCCTGGTTCTCAAAGTATTGATAGAGTTTTAGTGCCACCTCACAATTGAAATTCTAAATATCTCTTTAAATGTTTTTTGCTGAATCACTTGGGTAACAGTAAGTGAATAAGTGGGTGAGTGAACATCATATGTGCCTGGTTCTCAAAGTATTGATAGAGTTTTCGTGCCACCTCACAATTGAAATTCTAAATATCTCTTTAAATGTTTTTTGCTTTTAATGTACTATCATTTTAAGTTGCAGGATAAAGACTTCATAGTGTTTCAAATTGTTCACATAAGATGTAAAAGCTATTTTGAAATACACAGATACACATTCAAGACACACAGGTACATCCTACTCTTGTATCCACTCTTATAAGATGCCAATTTTATCCTGCTTCAGTTTGACCACAGACGTTTACACGGAGCTAGATCAACGGAATAAAATAAGAGATCACTAGATAATACATATTCAGTGAGAAATGGGATGATTACATAATACACATGAAATGAAGTACTTATCTTGTATAGGTGTTGGGAATGAAAGAGTTCTTTCTCTATTTGAGGACTGACTCCCCTCTATTGTATTAGTTTCAAGCAATCAAATAACTCTAATTGGCCTGTCACTTCTCCTTAAGGAGATACCTACCACTATCAAGATAATTCTGACTCATCAGAAGTTCTCCCCTATGTTGGGCTGAAATGTGTCTTACTGCTGCTTGGGTATAATCCACAAACCAGAGAGTATCTAAATTTTGGTGCAGTATTTGAGAAATTAACTAAGATTATCCTTATGGATATTACTGAGAACTGAGGAAGAGGTTCAAAGTATAATTGTGAATAACTGAAGCCACAAAATCAAATAATCAATTGAGTCAACCATAGATTGACTCTATGATGTGCTTTAACAGTCAATCCTTAACTGTGACACATTAATAGTGTTTAATGAAAATCCTATTATTGTCAGATTTTAGCTAGTTGATTTTTGACTCTTAGATATCCCATGTGACAGAACAGAACTGTCCCCCATATGGTTTTCTAGGCTGAAATCTTTATGGGACTAGATCACCAGGACTTTTTCCAGAATAGCGGTTGGGAAAGTTCAAATTTGTAACCTAGCAGTTAGTAGCGAGGCCTGTTGCACAGCCACGACTCCTCTGGGGCTGTACTAGCACATCACAATCACAGATGTCAAGAATCTGAGATTGGGAGAAGAGAGTAAATGAATTAAGAAATAAAGTCAGGATCCCAGAAGATAACCACAGGCTGGAATGATGGTTCTGTATAGGTGAAATTAAAACTAGGTAAATTTGAAGGGAGGTTTATGTGAATACCTCCATTTAGTCTTGAAAATTGCATGAACACAGCATGATAAATTGCGGGAATTGACATCGGCACACAGGAAACAAAAAAGGAGGAAATATTTCCACAAGGCTCAACAGGCTCAATGTGGGACTACAAAAGTTATTGTGTGTGTATTTACCTAAGGTAACACCAACTGCTATGAATTATAAACCTTCAAACCTCAGTCACCTAATTGTACTGAATATTCTCACTAATGGAAAGTTTAATAAGTGGTAGTAGTAGTTGTATATTACTTTAAAGATTTTCCTTGGAGTTGATATCAAGCTGGAACCCAAGGAAAAATGTGGGGGTATTTCTGTGCACATCTAAAAGTGGTACATATCCTTCTCTGTGCAGTCCATTTGCTTTATCACTTCTCTATATATTCGATTTGTTCATATGTTACATGCTTATACAAAGCAGAAAGGGAGGTTGGCAAATGTAGTCCATATGAGTGGGAAACAACACATGCTAAATAAACAGGTAGGCAACTTTAATACATAACCTTAGGTCATAACAGTTGGAAGTGCAATACTACAGTCCTGTTCTCTTCTGCCATGATCTAACATTTTATTTTTATTATTTTTAAAAATAGTATTATTAGGACTTCATCTACATATTGTACAATTCAACCGTTCAATCATATCAAGTAGAGTTATACAATCATCACCACAATAAATTTTAGAACATTTTCCTCTTCCTTGTCCTCATTGTTATTTGTGCAATTATTTTTTAAATGTGGCGTAAATATATACAACAAAACTTTCTCCAATTCAGTGCTATTGATTATACTCTTTATGTTGTGCAATCATTGTTGATAACCTTTTCCAAGTTATTCCACCACCATTAATATAAACTCAATGCCCCCTAAGCAAAATCTCTTTTTCCATCACTTTATTTGATCAACATTTTTTACAGTGGTTTTCTTGATATAATATTCATATATCATACACTTCCAAAGTTAAATGGCTTTATAAAAGAATTGTATATGCATCATGATAATCCATTCTAGTGCTCCCTCTACCCTCCCACATTCATTGTTTGCTCCCCAATTCGTCTCACCCACCCTCCACCTCTCCCGCTGTCTCCAATAAACGATTGCATCAGTTATTATCTCTATGCATCCTCTCCTGTGCTTCACAAACTAGAAAACCTAATAGAAATAATAAAACAGAAAAACAAAAGAGAAAGAAGAAAAAATATATAAAGATAAAAATAAAGAGCAAGAAATAAATGGCCATCAACAATAGTTAAAAGTCAGAGAAGAAACTTCTGTCGTGGAACAAGGGATAATTAAGGCTAGAAGAAATTCAGGTTCGGTCAGGAGGGAGATGAACTGACCATGTATCACATTATCCACTGATTCGATCCACCATAATTAAGTTTACAATCATCTCTGACAGATAGTAAAGCTGTTAAAGTCCCTCACCTATTTGGGGCTCCCTCTGTCCTCCATAGGCTTCTAGAAATTAGGTGTTCACAATTTAAACTGATCCTTTACTGTTAATCATATTTGGATTTTGTTATTGTCATATTTGGATCACACAGGCAGGTGTGCTTCTTCCTTGGATTTAGTTGATGGATCACTTAGATAACTGCTTGTTTGAAAATAGGCCTTGAAGACCCCAGATACTATTCCAATTGAGAGCTGAGCACCATCTGCTTTATTCACCAAACTTTGATGGTAGTACCTTTATCGTCACTAATCTCTTCATGAAGGCTAGTATAGAGCAGGGTCATGTTATAAGAACTAACTATTCTTTGTATTGTGATTAGAATTAAGTGGGATCCAAGAATCCATCTGCTTATCCATGGGTTATAAGCGACTCCAGTTTACTTTGGTGATCAATTATGAAAAAACAAAGCAACAAAACCCCCACACAGACAAACAAGCAAACAACTCCCCCTCCCCAAGAAACATAAAACTAAACAGAAAAAACATTGTTGATCATCCCTCTAGGCTATAAGGTCAATGAATAACATCAATAATTTATCCAATAGCATAGAATTTAAGGTACAATTGATATGAAGTTTATGCAAGTATAGTCCAATCGTGAGCTGCAAACCATGAGTCATTCTTTGTGCAGATTTCTCATTTGATTGAGCTCTTTTTACATTGAGCTTGGGGGCTGGTTCTAGGGGAAAATTTCCTTTAACATTTCTTTCAAAGAAATCCTTTCCTATCCGATTAATACATCTCCTTTTACTGCAAGAGGAGCCTTGAGATAATAAATATATGGTGGTTCTGGGTCTACTTTCATTGGACACTGTATTAGACAGGGTTCTCTAGAGAAACACAACTAGGACACTTATGATTTTATATATATGGATAGATATATACAGCATGAAGAAAGTTAACAGCTAATCAATCCATACAGCAGTATAGAGGGCTCAATTTAACTCACTTCCATGGAACAGTTAATATAATGAAAGTCTTTCAACTCATGAGGGCTGCTGGGTCCAAGGTCGAGGAAGCAGACAGCTGAGTCTTCCCTACAGCAGTGCAGGCAGTCTGGCCACAGGCAACAAATAGCAGGACAGGTCACCAACAGTCAGCAGCTCAGGAGCTTAGGGAAGCAGGCCCGGATTGGATATCAAACTGAAGAATTGATGTATTTGAATTATGGTGCTAACTAAAAATATTGAAAATACCATGTACTTCCAAAAGAATGAACAAATATGTCTTGGAAGGAGCACAACCAGAATGCTTCTTAGAGGCAAGGTTGGTATGGCTTTGTCTTATGTACATTGAACATGTTGTGCTAGTCTCGGTACGTACAGAAACAAATCCACAGAAACTCATATGTATAAAAGAGAGTTTTATACAAAGGGTAAGTGCACATAAAGAAAACATCCCAACCCAGTGCTGCCCAAGCCCCAAAGTCCAACATTAACCGATATGTCTG
Source organism: Echinops telfairi (assembly GCF_000313985.2). Classification (NCBI taxonomy): domain Eukaryota; kingdom Metazoa; phylum Chordata; class Mammalia; order Afrosoricida; family Tenrecidae; genus Echinops; species Echinops telfairi. Next base: position 2,337,891 of record NW_022111323.1, on the reverse strand, counting down.
ACACCAATCTACAAAGTCTTCCTCCATCTCACACAACACACGCAATGAAGCCGACTGCTGGAGGAAAGCTAAATCAGTGAACGTCTAAGCATCAGCACTGGCAGGGGTCTCCCCACGGCTGCTCCAGCACCCAGGGCTACATCAGGGCAGGTCCATGTGGCTTCTCCTCAGGGATGTTCTGAAGGAATAAGCCTGGCCAGCTAAAGCAGGGAACTGGCTAGGCAGCTGCACCCTGGTCCGACCATCAGAAATCAAGAGACCTGAGAACTGGAAAGGTGAGGCTCACCGAGCCATTTATCTCTCTGTCTTTCACTTAACCCCACATGTGTTTATTGGCATCATTGGCACAATAAACTTTAACTATCTCACATGTTATCTTGAGAGATCAGTCACTGTTGAGGGACATTATGCTTGATAAAGTAGCAGGGCAGCGGAAAAGAAGACCTTTGACCATTGAGTTGACACAGTGGCTCCATTGATGCGCTCAAACATAACAACAATTGTGCATATGTACATAGGGTCACTATGAGCCAGAAGCTACTCCAGGGCACCCAGCAACAACAACAGCATAGAATTATGGAGCACTTTAAAAGGAAAATAAAATACAATTAAAAAGTGAGCAAAAGACAGGAATAAACAGTGATCAAAAATGATACTCATATGACTAACAAACACATGACAAATGGTAATTATCTCTAGCCATCTAGAAGGTGCAACTCAAAATAAAGGTATTACCTAACAATGATAATCCAATTGAAAACAATACAGAAAATAACAATTGCTAGAGAGGGTGTGGAGATATTGGAAGTCTTTTACATTGCTGATGGGCTTGTAAACAGGTAGAGTCATTTTGGAAAGTGATATGGTGCTATCCAAAACAACTGGGAATGGAAATTCTACACTGCCATGATTGACTTCTGCCAGGTGTATAGTAAAAAGTACAAAACGAACAGATGTATCCTCTCCCATAAATAGCCTTGCTAGTAGAGAGAGTGAACTGGAAGATGGACTAATGCAGTTGAAGTTAAGTTAGCATTCAACACTTTATCATTTATTCTTCACTTGTACCATTTTAAATTTGCTCTAATTTTAATAGTTTCTAATTCAGAATTTTTCTGTTTTTATTTGGTTATTATTATTATTTTTTTGCATATGAAATCCAGGACAGGTAAATCTATAGATATAATAAGTGGATTAACAGATTCTTAGGGGTATGGTAGGGGAGGTTGTGTGTAAATCAGTAATGGATTAAAGAAAGAAAAAAATGTTCATATTGATTGTGTGATCATTGCAGAACTCTTGTTGATATGATCGAACTATTGAATTTTGTGATATGCGAATCTTATGTCAATAAAACTACTAAAAATGAAGAGGATTGATCAGCTCAAGAGAGAAACCAAGATGGTGTTCAGGTCGATTTACCTGCCCAGAGCTTCTGCTGCCAGAGCAGAAAATTAAGAGATAAGGATACCAAGCATCGGCTCTCAACCTGTGGGTCGCGACCCCTTTGTAAGTCAAGTGATCCTTTCACAGAGGTCGCCCAATTCATAACAGTAGCAAAATTACAATTATGAAGTAGTGATGAAAATAATATAATGGTTGTGGGGG
>NW_022111323.1:2306862-2335335 GCF_000313985.2 Echinops telfairi | reverse complement strand
AATGCCAGCAGTAATCTTGAGAACATAGTTCAGAGGCTTTCAATGTAACAAAGAGCTGCTGGGGCAAACATCACTCTCAGAACACAGTGTAACAGCGCATAAATATATAGCCCATAGCCAGGGGATAAATTCAGTTCCAGTGGGCCAGGAAAAAAACCTAACTTGTCTGATTTACGGGAGCATTCACCTGTCTCAGAATAAAGTAGGGCAACTCCACATGGCCAATAGGGGCAGCTACTGTCCGCCATTGGTGGCCTTACTTGTGGCCGAGGAAATCCTGCCCACTGTTTACAGTACTTCTCGTGGCTGGGGGATCCATGGCCTGTCCTCTTAGTCCCTACATGTGGCTGAGAGTACTTCCTCCTGCCTACTTCAGTGCTGCATACTGCACAAGGCTGCTACACCAGTCATCTCTAGCGCTCCATACTCCTGCGGGAACCCCTGCCTGACTTCCATTGTGATATTGCCTAAGAGGGAAATCCACTCAGAATCTATTAGACTCTACACCAAAGTGATCACACTCACCCACCACCTTGGGGCATGGTTTGAAACCCTCCAGTCCCCTGGTCAGGTGATCAGGGCTCAGCTATCTCCATACTTTTTACCCATTTTCTTCTCTTTCTTCTCCCTCCCTTTTCTCCTTCCCACCACAAGCAGTCTTAGGGGGCCCTTTCCCCCACCTCTTTCTTTTCTCTTCTCTTTCTCTCCCTCTCTTTCCTTTCACACACCACTGCTGGCTTTGAGACAACTATCAATGTGAGGGCAATTCCACATACCCCCTCCAAATGGTGGGGAGCCCTCTGTGGCAATTCTGCACAAGGCACAAAGCAGCTGCATTAGCCCTCTTCAGGACTCTACGATGCTGCAGAAACCTCCACCCGGCCTCCATGGTGATCTTTCTGACTAGGGCAATTCCGCCCAGCATCAGTGGGACTCTACACCAAAGCAAGCACACTCAACCACCACCTTGGAGCAGGGTTTAAACACCTCCACCCCTATGGTCAGGCGATCCGGGCTTAGCTATCTCTTTACTTTATATATTTTTTCTTCTCTTTTGATTCTCTATCCCTTCTTTTATTCCCACCACAGTCAGTCTCAGCAGGCTCAGTTGTGTTTTTCCCTCTTTTATCTCTTTCTTTTCTTTTTCTTTAATTATTTATTCTTCCTTTCTTTTTCTTTTTGTCTCTCTCTCTTTCCCTTCACATGCCACTGAAGGCTTCTGGCATGTTACCCTCTGCCTAGGGAAACTCTGCCCATCCAGCGGGGGTTGGAGGAATTAAGCCTGCCCATGTGGCAGTGCTAAACATGGTAAGAGGCAGATACACAAGCCCTCTCCAGTACTCCATGCTGCTGAAGAAACCTCTTACCGGTCTCCATGGTTATCATGCCAACTAGGGCAATTCCAACCAGCATCCATGGGGCTCTATATCAAAGCAAGCATACGCATCCTACACCTTTGAGCAGGATTTAACCCCCCCCCCAAGTCCTACAGTCAGGTGATCGGGGCTCAGTTATCCCTTTATATTTTTTTCTCCCCCCCCCCCTATTTTCTCTTCTTCTTCTTCTGCTACTGCTGCTGCTACTGCTGCTATCTCTTTTGTCTTTACAGCCACAGTCTCAGCAGGCTCAGATTTTCTTTTTGTCCTTTTTTGTTTCTTTGTTTTTAAATTTTGTTTTGGTCCATCTCTCTTTTTTTTCTCTTCCCCCTTTCTTTTCTATCACATGCCACTACTAGCCTCCAGGCCGCTCCCCTCCACCTAGGACAACTCCAACCATCCAGTTGAAGGATCTCACCGCACTCGGTGGCCTTACACTCAGCTGGGGAAATCAGGCCCACCCTCCAATGCACCTAATACCGATGGGGGATCTCTGATTCAAATGGATGGGGTGACTACCTCTTACAAGTGACTGGGGGAACTCCTGTCAACATTTTTGGGTGCTCCACTCTGCTGCAGAAACATCCACCCAACCTCCAAGGTGAGGTCTCTGACTAGGGTCATTCTGTCTCACCTCCACAATGCTCTACACCAAAGCGGGTACACCCACCCACACACTGTGACACTCCCGTTGCAGTGGGCACCTGAATAGGCCATCCAAAGTACTCCAAGCCCCCATGGACCACAACGCCATGGCTTCCTGGGATTTCACCCAGTGGAATGCCATATTTGTGGGCCCACAACCACCTGACAGACAACCATTAAGGATACCAAAAGAACACCAGGTAGACTGCATCCCAGGAACTCACAAAGGCATATAATAGTTAAACTAAAGGAGATAATCCTAAGAGAAGCTAGGGAAAAGCAAACAGTCACTTATAAAGGTACCCAAATAAGAACAAGTTCAGACCTATCCGCTGATGTGATGAAGAAGAGGAGAGAGTGGTGTAATACATGCCACAAATTGAAGGAAAATAATTCAAACTCAACAATACTATATCCAGCCAAATTATCTATTAATATAGATGGAGAACAGACTTCCCAGACAAGGAAAAATTCAAAGAATAGATAAAAAGAAGCCCAGCAAGTACAAAATATCCTTGCTGACCCAGTATGGGCAGAAGATCAACACTCACCAAGCACAAATGTGAGATCATCACATAAAACTACTCCACCTAGAGGGTAACAAAAACAAACCAGCCCCCAAAGTAGCATTAACTCAATGATGGAAATAAGGCAAGAATGAACTGCACACACACAAAAAAACACATTGAGAAGATAGGGAGGTAGGAAAACACCCAACACAAAAAGTACAAAATGACATCACAGAGTCCAGAGATAGATGCAATAACACTGAATATCAATGAACTGAACTCAGGCATTAAAAGGTGGAAGCTATCAGACTGGCTAAGAAAAAACAATCCATCGACCTGCTGCCTAAAGGAGAAACATCTCAAGACTGCAGACAAAAACAGGCTGAAAATTAAAGGCTGGAGAAAAATATACCAAGCAAATGGCAATTCAAAAAGAGCAGGTTTGCAATCCTAATCTCGGAAAATAATAGATCTGAAGGTGCAAGCCATAACAAGAGACAAGGAGGGGCATTATATAGTACTCAAAGGAACAGTAGACCAAGAGCCAGTGAGCATAATAAATGAATACATCCCCAAAGGGAAACCCACAAAATTGATAAATCAAACACTCCAACAGATGAAAAAACAAATCACAGGATCAAAAATTATAGTAGGTGAATTTAATACACAACTCTATGAAAAAGTCAGCTCACAGGGAAAGAAACTTAACAGGAAGGCTTCAGATCTAAACATTATGATTAGATGACCTGACCTGATAGATATTTTCAGAGTTGTCCACCCAAATGCAAAAAATATATTCACATTCTTTTCAAGACCACAAGGCACATACTTGAAGATAGACCACATGCTGGGACACAAGTCTAAGCTGTGTCAATTCAAGCACATTTAGATTACATTGACTCCTATTTCTGACCACTGTGCCATAAGGCTGGAAATGAACAAAAGGACGCTTAAGAAAACAAGGGCAAACAATTGAGGGATGTGCAATTCTCTATTGCAAAAGGTGTGGGTATTGGCCCAGATCAGAGATGAAATTAGGAAGTTTCTAGAAAGCAATGCGAATGAAAATACGATGTAACAAAACTTTTGGGACACAGTAAAAGGCATTTATCAGAGGAGTTTGATAGCAATATATGCACACATGAAAAAGAAAAAGAGACTTATGGTTGATATGCTGACACAAAACTTACAGCAATAAGAGCAGAGTCAACAGGACAACCCTACTAATAGCAAAAGGAAAGGAATAATAAAAATCAGGGCTAAGATACAGGAGAAGGAAAACTATGGGAAAAATGCAGCTAAAAGTTGGTTCTTTGTAAGGGTTAACAGAATCAATACACGGCTAGCAAACCTAACTGAGGAAAGGAAGGAAAATATTTCAATAACAGGGCTGTGGGATGAAACAGGAGATAGTTCAACAGACACTAATGAAATCAAGGCAATAATTAGACAGTATTATGAAGAACTATACTCCAATGAATTCTGCATCAACAGCCCCATAGCAATGGAAGAAATAGACATGGTTATCAAGGGATTACCAATAAAAAATTTCCCCTGGGTTAGATGGCTTCACAGGAGAATTCTCCCAAGCATTCAATGAAGAACTGACACCAATCCTACACAAACTCTTCCAGAATATAAAAAGGCAGAAATCTCCCAAAATCTTTCTATGAAACAAGTATAACTGATACTGGAAGCAAGGATTCCACAAGAATTGAGAACTACAGACCAATATCCTTAATGAATATCGATGCAAAAATCCTTAACTAAATGCCGGAGAATAGAATAAAAAAGCATATACAAAAACAATTCACCATGAACAAGTGGGATTGATACCAGGGATGCAGGGATGGTTCAACATACAAAAGACCAATAGTATTATTCACCACATTGACATGAAAAATTATAAGAACCACATGATAATATTGACAGATGAAGAACAAAGTGTTTGACAACATCCAACACCCATTCCTGGTTTAAGACACTCGAGAAGATAGGAATGGAAGGAAAATTCCTCAATAACATACGAGCTATATATGAAAGACCAACAGCCATCATGGTAGTCAAAGGAGAAAAGACGAAAACAATCACAATGGTAAACGAGACCAGACAGGTATGCCCCTTGTCCCCACTCTTATTTTACAATACTGGAGGCATTAGCTAACAACATACGACAAAGAAAAGATACCAAAGGTCTTTGCCCAGGTAAGGAAGATGTGAAACTAATTCGCAGATGATAGATCACAGACCTTGAGGTAAAGCCCCCAAATATTAGGACCATCAATGAGAAAATTGGGACAAACCTGAGAACTTTGGCACAGAGGACACATGGACTATCAGAAATAGGGAAGTACATAAATACAGAGGAGGCACCAATTGATAAGTGGGATATAATGAAGATAAAACACCTGTGTACATCGAAATAATTCACCAAGAGAGTACTAAGACAGCCCACACATTGGGAAAATATCTTTAACAATGAAACATCAGAAAAAGGCCTTATTACTAAAATCTACAATACTTTGCTAGCTTCCAATAAGAAAAAAATAATTGCCTACTAAGAAGGTGGTCAAAGGACCTGAACAGCAGTTTCACAAGGACAGAAATCCGAATGGCCAATAAACATGTGATAAAATGTTCCCGATCATTAGCCATAAGAGAAATGCAAATGAAAACACATTCAAAGATAGCCCAATTGAAAAAAATCAGAAAGTATCAAGTGTTGGAGGGGCTACTGTCAGACAGGAACTCTCGTCCACTGCTGGTGGACCTGTAGGTATGTACAGCCATTTTGGAAATATGTAAAACAGATGGAAATCGAGCTACCATATGACCCAGCAACCCCCCTACTGGGCATATACCCAGAAGAGGCAAAAAGAAACAAACAAAAAATAAACATGGTCAGATATCTGTACTCCAATGTTCTTCATGGCACAGTTCACAATTGCAAGGCGTTGGAATCAACCGATATTTCCATCAACAGACCAATGTATGAAAAAATGTGGTACATACATACAATGGAGTACCACACACTCCTAAAAAGCAATGATGAACGCATGAAGCATATTGTCAGTTGGGAAGAACTGGAGAAAATTATGCTAATCAAAATAAGCCGAACACAAAAGGACAAGTACAACATGAGTCCACTGAGGTAAGCTTAAAAAATGGGGCACAGGGGGAAAGATACTATATGCATACATTCATGGGGCTAGGTCCAGGTACTATGGCAGGGGCCAAAACCAATCCAGAGATACATATGGCAGCCAACTAAATAGGAGGGGAAAAGAAAGAGGGAAAAAAGGCATTGGTAGGTGGGGATCAGGGCACTAACCCACCCAAGGAGAGGGTATTTTTTTATATCTCCACAGGAGAGGGAGAGAAAGACCAGGCTTCAACCTGGTGTGCCAAACGTGATACAACATGCTGGCATGAAGCAGGAAACCATAGAGAGATCTGTGGCCTGCCCCCAATCCCAACTATGTGCCACCCCCCGACCCCAGAATAATGCAATAATGCACTCCAGAGGGCAGTATTGGGGAGAGGGGCACGTCTGATCAAAGCACACAAGAGCAAACGAAGAGGGAGGGAGAGTGAGTGTGACACATTCTGGCCCACCAAACCCCGAGGACTATTTTCCTGCTCAGAGCAGACAATGCACAGAGAGGACCATAGGGCCGACGCCACCAGGAGACACGTCATCCCTCACTTAAAAATAGCGCTACAGGGGACAACACTGGAGACTCGGTGCAGGAAATGTACCCCATCTTGTTTTGTCTTCCTTTGTTGTTTTGTTTGGCTTTGCCTTGCTTTTGCGCTTATTAATGTCTCTACATGTCTAGTTAGATAAGATAGGCAGGATGAACAACTCGAAGAAAACGACGGGACTGATGGTTCCTGGGGTACATGGGAGAAGGGGATAGCAGAGAAAGGGAGTGGGGGTGTGTGTCAACCAACCCAGGGACAAAGGAACATGTAAACTAAAATCAAAGGAGAGAAGGGTGTAATATGCCTGGTGGGGCTTAATCAAAGGCACTGTAACAGTGAGCAATTACTTAAACCCAAATGAAACTAAACATGATAGTGGGACAAGAAGAAAGTAAAAAGAATTAGAGGAAAGAACTACTAGGCAAAAGGCATTTATAGAAGTCTAAATACAGGCATGTACATATGTAAATATATTCACATATAACGATAGGAAAATAGATCTATGTACTTATATTTATATGTTAAGTATTAAGGTAACAGATGGACATTGGGCCTCCACTGATGTACTCCCTCAATGAAAGAACACTTTGTTCTTATAATCTGGCGTTCTGTGATGCTCACCTTCCCAACATGATCGCTGAAGACAAAATGGGTGCATAAGAAAATGTGAAGAAAACTGATGGTGCCTGACTATCAAAAGATATAGCGTCTGGGGTCTTAAAGGATTGAAGGTAAACAAGGGGCCATCTAGCTGAGAAGCAACAAAACTCACATGGAAGAAGCGCACCAGCCTGTGTGATCATGAGATGTCAATGGGATCAGGTATCAGGCATCTAAGACACAAAACAAATCCTATCAATGTGAGTATGGGGAGGGGGCGAAGTGGAGACCCAAAGCCAATTTGTAGACAATTGGACATCCCCTTACAGAAGGGTCCAAGGAAGAGATGAGCTAGTCAGGGTGCAGTAAAGCACCGATGAAACATACGACTTTCCTCTAGTTCTTTAATGGTTCATCGCACCCACTATCATGACCTAAATTCGACCTTACAAATGTGACTAGATGAGAACATCTGTGTACACTGCTTTAGATACGAGCCCGCAACACAGGGAATCCAGGACAGATAATCCTTTTAGGACCAATAATTAGAATACAGATATCAGGAGAGTAAAGGGAAGGTGGGGGAGAAAGGAGGAATAGATCACAAGGATCGACATATAACCCCTTCTCAGTGGGATGCACAACAGAAAAGTGGGTGAAGGGAGACATCAGATGACATAAGATATGAAAATAATGATTTATAATTTATCAAGGGTTCATGAGAGAGGGAGAGTGGGGTGGGAGAGAATAAAATGAGGAGCTGATATCAAGGGCTCAAGTAGAAAGAAAACGCTTTGAAATTGATGATGGCAACATATATACAAATGTGCTTGACACAATGGATGAATGTATGGATTGCTATGACAGTTGTAAAAGCCCTCAATAAAGGTACATAATAAAACAGACAAAGAAAAAAATGAGCAAGGTTTTGCTGGCTTCATAGAATAAATTTGGGAGTTTTGTGTCACTTTCTATATTCTGAAATATTTTGGTGTCTGTTCTCTGACTACTTGGTAAAATTCTCGTGTGAAGCCACTTGGACATGGACGTCTTTACTTGGGAGTTTATTGATGAAACTCTATTTCTTCTTTTGCTATGGGTCTGTTCAAGTTCTTACTGTCTATATGTTTTAATTTGGTATTGAAGCAGTTAGTTTATTGTGCCAACCTGGCCAATGAACACATGTGGGGTTAATTGAAGGTGGAGAGATAAATGGCTCAGTGAGCCTCACCTTTCTAGTTCTCCGGTCTCTTGTTTTGTGATGACCAGGGTACAGCTGCCTTAGCCAGTTCCCTGCTTTGGCTGGCAAGGCTTACTTCCTGCAAGACATCCCCAAGGAGAAACCGCATGGATCTACCCCGATGCAGCCCTGGGTGCTGGAGAAGTCTTGTGGAGAACCCTGCCAGCGCTGAGATCCTTACACATTCACTGATTCAGCTTTCCTCCTGCAGTTGGCGTCATAGGGTGTGTTTTGTGAGATAGAGGAGGACTTTGTGTATCAGTTTTGGAAACATGGGTTAATGTTGGATTTGTGGGTTTGGGCAGCACTGGGTTGGGATGTTTTCTTAATGTGCACTTAAGCTATATATAAAATTATCTCTGTTGTACATGAGTTTCCGTGGATTTGTTTCTCTAAAGTACCCAGACTAATACAGGTATAGAATGTTTTTCTAGGTATTATTCCATGTCATCTAGATTATGGAATTGTTTGGAATTTGACTTTCATAGAACTGAATTATTAGCCTTTTTATTTCATTTGGAACGGTTGTGGCATTTGATAGGTAGGTTTATGTTCCAACTTGGCCAATAAGAACATGTGGAATTAATAAAGTCACAGTTTGATTGGAGGGTAAAGAGATAAATGTCTTGGAAAGGCCCACTCCTATCTCTCCTTTTCTCTGATGAATGGACCAGTATGCAGCTGCTTTAGCTAATTCTCTGCCTCAACTTGTGAGATACACTACCTGTGATACAGCGAATCCGTAGATTTTGTCACTAGACCTTGATGTTACTTTGAGACCTGCTTTAGCATGCTGCTGGTATATACATTGCTTGAGCTTGAGGCTGTTGGATCCTGTTGTCTTGCATTAATTGAATTTGATATCCCATCCATGACTGTTTCACTAAGCTCCTCAGCTGCTGACTGTTAGTGGCCTGCCCTGCTGTTTACTGTCTGCTGTTTACTCAGCTGTCTGCTTTCTTGACTATGGACCCATCAGTCCTTGCGAGTTGAAGGACTTCCAGTATATTAACTGTTCCATGGAAGTGAGTTGAACTAATACCTCTGTATTGCTGTGTGGACTAATGAGCTGTTATATTCCTTTGTGATATATCTCTATCTATCTATCTATCTATCTATCTATCTATCTATCTATCTATCTATCTATCTATTCATAAGTGTCCTGATTTTGTTTCTTTAGAGAACCCTGTATAACACATGATGACACCTGTTTCATCCCTAATTATAGATATTGTCATCTGCTCTTTCTTTTCCTTTTTTATGTTTGCTTTCAATTTGTCAATTTTTTTGATCCTTTCAAAGAACCAACTTACTGCTTTGTTGATTGTTCCCATTATTTTCCTATTTTCCAGTTCATTTATTTTTGCTCTCATCTTATAGTTTCTATTAGTTTGCTATTGGTTTATATTGTTGACTCTATTCTAGTTGTTGAAGGTGTTATGTTAAGGTGTGTTAAGGTGTTACACGATTTTCTCCTCTTTTGTCATGTGTGCATTAATTGCTATAAAGTGACCTCTGATAAATGCTTTTGCTGTGTCCCATAGGTTTTTGTATGTTTGTCATAATTCTCATTTGTTCCTAGGAATTCTCAAAATTCATCTCTTATTTGGGCTATGTGTTAGGCCAGGTTGACTACGGAAACTAATCTAGTGACACTCATGTATGTGTAAGAGAGAGTACAGGAAGAAAACGAAAGTTTGGAAACTTATTGTGGTAGCAATTGTACAGCTTTTGTGCATATGATTGATCTTTGGAATTTTATATGTATTAACTCCCAACTAATAATATAATTTTAATGAAAGAAACCATACTATGTGTCACCCACAATGACAAGTGCAAAACACACCAGTGCTAAAGATACAAGTGTAATAGGGCCACAGACAGATTCTAACTTAGAAAGGAGGTCAGGACAAACTTCAAAAAAGAGACCTTGTCCAATCAGATGCAGTTGAGTGAGGAGTTAAGACCTTGGGCTCTCAAGTGCTAGAGGCCTGGATTCAAATTTTACATATACTGCTTGTCTGCACTGTGACAAAGGCAGGCTGTATGTAAAATGATGATGATAAGAGTTGTTTGTCTCATGAGATTAGAATAAAGATTCAAGGAAACACTCCCTGCATTTATGATTCAGACAAAAGGATTAATATTGTATGATTCCACTTACATAAATTAAGTCTAGAATAAGACAATTCACAGAGACTAAAGTAGATATTAGGGTATGGTGTTTTAGGGGAATAGATAATTATTGCTGAATAAGTACAGGGCTTCTATTTTGGATTTGAAATTTTTTTAGAAACAAATAGTGGTGATGGTTAAACATTGTTGTGGGCATAAGTGCATGTCATTGAATTTTACATTTAAAAATTCTTAAGGTGGTATATATTTGTTATATATTATGCCACAAAACATTTTTAAAATTCATGTAATTACATTTAACATTAAAAATTGAAAAACATAACAATTATATATCAAGTAAAATCCCTGCCCAGTCCAGACCAAGTTCCAAAGTCTGATACTAGTCCACAAATCGCTCTCCAGATTCACACAGCTATATGCGATGATGAGAATGTAGGAAGATCACAGACTAGTGGGTGCAGAGTTCTGTGTATCCAATAGTAGTGGCTGCATCCGAGGGTTTGTGCAGGTCCCAGCATGGTTTGCCAACAGGAAAGTGAAGCCAGAGAGAGGGATTAACCTCCAGAGACCCATTTATATTGTTCAGATCTCCAAAAGGAGGTCATCAAGCTGTGACCTTATTGACAGGCTAAACTATACTCTTATATTCTTACAGGTGTCATGTTGGCACCAAAAATAATCCTTCACAATACATCCTCACCAACTTGTCACTTGTACACAATTCTTTATTCATATATAATTTTTAAAACAGAGACAATAGTAAAATCATATTTGTGCCTAAAAGGATTAAATTAAAATGCATACAACTTAAAATGTGACAGCCTCATTTCAACATAAATTTCTATAAGTGAACAAAGCAAAAATATTCTATGCCTAACAATTGCAGTCATGTGCACACCTACACTTTCATCCTATAATCCTATCAATGTATTCCCCCACCCATGAAAGTTTGTAAGCCAGCTACTTCATGCTTTTTTCTAGCCACTTTTGGGTATCCAATTTCTATAGTGCAAATTAATATCAACCCAGTGCTCTGTGGAGACAAGCTTGTTCTTTGATGTGAAGAATCTTCATTCTAGTTGGAACCTTATGAGTCTGCATCCATAAGCGAAGTCAAATCAGGACAGGCAGTCCATGAAGTCAGCAGCAATATGCACTAATTCAGAGGCTCAAAAATCTTATCTTCATTTGGTTGGGTTCTGGTCAACTCAATGTGAACCACCTTGCTTAGCCTCACCAGGGTTCCCACTGGCTGCCTCACCTTTCAACCATTGGCCCTGTCACAAATTTTCAACAGCCCTAGCCTGCTTGGTTTCGGACATGCCATAGGATTGGGTTCTGCACAACTCTATATTCTTCAAACCAGGCATCCTACTCTCATCTCTTCTCTAGTCTCTCTGAACCAGGTCCATGGTTGTCAGTAGCCAACACAACCTCTCTATTGCTGCATTTCTCCCACTTCCACTGAACAAGTGGATCTAGGTGCTCACTTAGTGATATTTTCAGGCTGCCTACAGGCTTTTAATCTTAGAGAGGAGAGTTTCTTCATGGCTCCAAACTTTTCCAGCTTCAGGAGCAAACTGTTAGTTCAAAATTCAAAAGGGCCAAAATGGCTTCTTTGTTTTTTTCTCTTCAGTTTGCCAACAGGTCTTTCAGTAAGTCTTTTCAAATGCAAACATCCTGAGCAATCAAGGCAATGAGTGGGGCTTATCATTTCTAAGCATTTTTGCAGGCAGCTCCTATACCAATTTAACAGACCCAATTTAATGCTGAAGGGAGTTGGCTTACAAACTATTCATACTTCCAAATAATCATTTTTATCACACATTATATCACAACAATAACTTGAATAAATCAATATAATCCTAGTGTAGCCAAATCCTAAACACCTTAAAACAGTCCAATTCAATCCTCATCTAAACTGTTTAATTCATATCCAATGTGGCCTTAGGCCTCTGGCTGCGTCAAGCCAGTGCCAGGCATTCTGTCAGGCATTTTGACTAATTAGCATGGTCTCAGAGAAGTTCAAAGGGCCATTTAACTCTCTGAAGTCAAAATCTGCATTTATCACATGCATTTTTGCCATTTCAAACAGGAATAACCAAAGGTAACTTCTGGGAATAAGAACCTTCACTTCACATGTCCAAACACCCCAGTAAACTTCAGGGCCCGATCTGAGATCTGGCTAGCCAAAGAAGAAAAACTGCCATAAGGCAGAGGTCAGACAAACATCCACTCCCATTGTCATGATTTGTTTCTCTAGTACACCACTCCCAACATACCATAATGCGTTAGGCTGCGATGACTAAAGAAACAAATCCAGTGACATTCATATATGTCTAACAGAGATATTTATGTCAAGAAGTAATTATATATCAAGCAAACTTTCCAACCCAGTGCAGAAAAAATCCATACGTTTGATACCAGTCCATAAAACCCTCTTCAGATTCATGCAGCCACAAGCAATGATGCAGACTCCAAGAATATCACAGGCCAGTGGGTCCAGAGTTTGATTGGATCCATGATTGGATCCAATGGCAATAGGCACATCACAGGGCTTTTGCAGGTCTCAACATGGCTAGTCAACAGGAAAGTAAAGACTGAGAGAGAAGGGGACCGGTCTCCAAGGAGACATTTATCTTGCTCACACCTCCAAAGGAGATCATCAAGCTGTGACCTGATTAACAGGCTAAACTCCACCCATATCTCTGACAGGTGCCATGTAGGCACAAATAAACATAACTTTCACAATCTTTTTTGAGTAGTGTGTTGAGTGTATTCCTCCTATTTTTGATTTCTAGTTGTGTGGCACTGTATTATGAGAAGATGGTTTGAATAATCTGTGTTTGAATCTGTTCAGGCTTGCTTTAGGGACCTGCATGTGGTCTATTTTAGAATACGATCCATGTGCATTGGAGAAGAATGTGTATTGAGAATTCTGGTTTGAGAACTCTGTAAATATCTAGGAGGTTGAGTTGTTCGATTGTGTTGTTCACCTCTTCCATTTCTTTATCGAGTTTCCTACCTGTTGATCTATCTTTCTTTGTGAGTGATGTATTGAAGTCTGCTACTATTATTGTTGATCTGGTGATTTCTATTTTCATCTCTTTGAGGATATGTTTGACGAATTTCAAGAGTCATTTGTTTGGTGCATGCATGTTTATTTTCATCATGTGTTATTTGTCTATTGATCCCTTGAGCATTATTTAATGCCATTTTTTTTGGTTTTTCATTATGTCATATCTTGAAGTCTGTTTTGTTGGATTAATATTTTCACCCCTGATGTTTTTAATTGCCATTATCTTAGTAAAATTTTCACCTTTCTCTGATTCTCAGTTTATTTTTATCTGTGAGTTTGAGGCATGTCTCTTGAATCCAGCAGATTGATGGATTTTATTGCCTAATACAAATGGTTATTCTTTGTCTTATGATTGGTGCATTTAGTCCGCTGACATTCAGTATAATGAAATATAATGTAGACTTGTCACTGTCATCTCCTTTTTTGGGGTGGCGTGTATGTGTATTTGTGCCTTCATTTCCATGGGAGATCTGTATTGTTTGGGGTACTGTTTTCAGTGTGTTGGTTTCTAGGGGTTATTACCACATGGTGGTCTCATATTTGAGTGCTACATTTTCTGGTTTTCTCACCAAAAAGCACTGGATAATATATATTTTTTATAATGATGGCTTATGAAATCTCTAAATATTTCCTTGTTTGAGAATAATTTTATTTATCCTTCAAACGTGATGTATAGCTTTCTGGATAGAAGATTCTTGGGTGAAAATTGTCTTTCAACCATCAGAATATTTTCCTCCAGTTTCTTCTATCCTGCACGGTTTCTGCAGAGAAGTCTGAACTTATCTATTTACCTTTGTATGTGACTGCTTTTTCTCTCTAGCTGCTCCCAAGATTCTTTCTTTTTCTTTAAAATTAGATCATTTGATTCCTATATGTCTTGAATTGGGTTTTTTTGGGAACTTAATCTATTTAATGTCATCTATGCTCCTGGATGATTATTGTATCCTCATTTGTGATATTGGGAAAATTTTCTTCCAATAACTCCCTTATGATTTTAACTGTACACTTATTTGTTTCTTCCTATTCCAACAGCTTCTACGAAGCCAGCATAACCCTGATGCCCAAACCACTCAATGACCCCCAAAAGATAGAAAACTGCGTTATGAATATAGGTGAAAAAATTCTTAACAAAATTTTGGCTAATAGAATCCAATAACATATTAGAAATATAATGCATCATGACTAAGTGGGATTCAAGGATTGTACAACATTGGGAAAACAGTTAACATAGTTAACCACATTAACAAGAAAAAGGATAAGAACCACATAATCCTATCAACTGATGCATAAAAAGCATTTGACAACATATCCAGCATATCCAACATTCATTCCTAATACATGCTCTTAGGTAGATAGGAATAGTAAGGACATTTTTTGATACAATAAAGGCTATATATCAAAACCAATACCCAATATTACACTTAATAGGAAAAAAGGCTGAAAATATCTCCACCGAATAAGGGAACCTGACAAGGATGTCCCTAATCCCCACTCTTATTCAACATTGTGCTGGAAGTCCTAGCCAGAATCATAAGACAACAGATAAAAATCAAGAGAATACAAATGGGCAAAGAAGAAGTGAAATTTTCACTATTTGCTGATAGTATGACTTTATATACAGTGAATCCTAAGGTGTTCACTATAGGAATGTTGGAAACAATTGAGGAGTTTAATAGAGTAGCCGGATACAAGACTAACAAGCAGAAATCAATTGGATTCCTATATACTAGTGATAAGAATACAGACAATTACATCAAGGAAGCAATACCATTCACAATTGCCCACAAAAGCTGAAATACCTAGGAATAAACACACACACACACACACACACACACACACACACACACACCATGTAAAGGAAACTGTAGAACATTACTAAAAAAAAACCAAAAGTGATCTACACTAATAGAAGAAAATCTCATTTTCCTGGATTGGAAAATTCAAAATAGTGACCATGTCAATACTATGTAAAACAATCTACAAATTCAATGCATCATTCTTTAAAGAAATGGAAAAACTAAATAATGATTTCATATGGAGAGGTATAGGCAAAGACTCACTATGAGTCAGAATTGACTTAGTGGCAATGGGTATGATTCTGGAGTTATACAACTCCAGAATCAAAGTTTGGTACCAATGGATCAGGACAGAAACCCCAGAAACAAAAGTATCCATGTACAGATGATTGATTTTTGGCCAAAGCCCAATAAACATTAAATCGGAAGGAGATGCTCTCTTCAATTAATGGTGCTAGAAAACAATTGATATGCACATGCAGAAGAATGAATCAAGACCTACATCTCACCCCATGTACAAAAGCATACTCAAGGTGAATAAAAGATCTAAATGTAAAACCCAATGCTATCAGGGTCACCAATGAGGAATTTGGGACAAATCTAAGTGCCCTAGTACAAGACATACACCAGATATAACAAAGGAATCACACTCCATGGAAAACAAAATAAATGCGTTATTAAAAATAAAACACATGCATGTCCAAAGATTTCATTAAAAGAGTAAAATTAGAGCCCTCAGAATGGGAAAAGATATTTAGCAACGACATAATAGCCAAAGGACTAAATGCTAAAATCTACAAGTCTACAACAAGAAAAAAATCTAATAACCCTCTGAGAGGGTGGACAAAGGACTTGAGCAGACAATTCACAAAGGATGGCACCCAAATGGCTAGTAAACACATGAGGAAATGCTATCATTCACTAGTCAATAGGGAAATGAACGTCAAAACAACTATGAGATAACATCTAACACCCATAACCATAGTCCAATTTAAAAAAAAAACAGAAAAAAATGCTGGAGAGGATATGGGGAGATTGGAACTCTTACTCACTGCTGGGGCTTTGAAAGCAAATTTGATACTGCTTGGATTTCAGTGGAAAGTCATTAGATTTTTTTGAGAATTAATAACATTACCTATCTGTCAGTCTGTCATGCTGTGGTTATTTGCACATAGTGGCACTGTCAGATATGTCAGATATGCAATAGGCTGTTAAATTTCAAAAGATGTCATTCAAACCTACTAGCCATTCCTCAAGAGAAAGCCAAACGTGTCTGCCCCTAAATAGATTACAGCCTTAGAAACTGTTTACAGGATCACTATGAGTCAGAATTGACTTAGTGGCAATGGGTATGATTCTAGAAGCTATTCAAACAGTATCTCAAAAACCAGCAGGGTAACCAACAGATACATTTCAGAAAGCTTCCAGTATAAAACAGACTAGGAAGAACGGTTTTCAGTGTACTACTGAAAAGCACTTATGAAAAATCATGATAACAAAAGAACATTTTGTGATCCAGTGCTGGAAGATGAGTTCCCATAGTTAGAAGCCACGCAAAATGCTATTGTGGAAGTCCTGTATCTTTAAAGTAGAGTCATACGTAATGATTAACAAGTAGTAAAGCCTTTGGTATCTAAAAGTTTCGATATCTACTCAAAATTAGAAGTAGCAGCTGCAAGCATCCATTACTGGTTGGAGAGTGGAATGTTGACATGAATCAACCAAATGTAAGTCATTAAAACAAAGTGGAATGCTTGAAGATCAATGCGTTAGTCCAGGTTGACTACAGAAACAAATCCAGAGACATTCATATTGCGTAAGAGAATTTTATATCAAGCAGTAATTATTCATAAATAAAACATCCCAGCTCAGTCCAGATAAAATCCATAAGTTCAATATTAATCCATTAGTCTGATATTAGCCCATTCCTCTTCAGACTCATGCAACACATGTGCAATGATGCCAAATGCAGGAAGATCATAGGCCAGTGGGTGGAAAGTTCTGTGGGTCCAATGGCAGTGAACTCATTTCCAGGGCTCTGGCTGCCATCAGTGTGGCTCAATGTGGCTTGTCAACAGGATGGTGAAGCAGAGAAAGTGTGTCTAGCCTCCATGGAGGAAAAGAAGTTCCATAATCCTTATGAGAAGGCCACACCCACAAGGAGGGATCACCAGGTTGTTACCCGATTGACAGGCTAGACTCAACCCCTTTGTTCTTATTTATCAAGTTTACATGAAATTATGTAACTACCACATCAATATTATAGGTGGTAGTGGAAATGGCCCAATATTGGCTGTTTTGAATTTGACAATTATATCTTCTACTATGCCAGGAATAACATATTGAGGAAGAAAGGCATTGTATTCATCATTACAAAGAACATTTTCAGATCTTTCCAGATGTAGAGTAACAGGTTACTATTCATACCCCTACAAAGATGATGAGTTTATGACTATTATTGGAATTTATTATGAACAATACTATTGGAATTTGTGATCAAGATGCCTTGATAATATTTGGTAATTGATATGCAAAATATAGAAACAGAAGAAGGATTAGTATTTGAAAAATATGTCCTTGGTGATGGAAATATGAGTTCACATCATAGAATTCTGTAACAACTATAACTTACTCATTATAAATGCTTCTTTTTTATTAAACTTTTTATTGTGAATTGGGGGAAGGTTTACAGAGCAAGTCAACTTTGGAGTCCAATAATTCATACATATTTTGTTCATGTCATTGATGGCAATCCCTACAATGTAACATCACTTATCTTGTTTCCTCCTTGAGTTTGTTGTTTTTCATTTCTCCTTCTTTTATAACAATCCCTACCTTCTGAATTTTGTTCTTGGGCAAACATTTCCTTTTTGAATATTCTAGGAAGTGCTTCCTATTATTCACTTTATCAACAAGTCTATTGTTTGGCCGAAAATTTAGCCTTTGGGGAAATTTAGTGCCTGGCTTCAAGTGTGACTAAGGCCATAGACTTGGGGATTCCACCAGTCAATATCCAAGCAGTAAATTTGATATATATATATTTTTTAATTTGGGGTTTTGTTTCAAATTTTTCTTCCACTCTATCCAGGACTTTCTAATATGATTCCTTTCAGAGCGTTTGGAAATGGTACCCAGTACCATCTAGTTCTGGTATCAGGGTTGTGGAGACTGACAATCACATTGTCCGTTAGTCCACTGGACTATTTGCTTCCATATATCTTCAGGTTTTTTAATCTTCTTTTCTCCAAGTGAGAAGAAACAATAGGTGAACCTCAGATGGGTGTACACAAGTTTTTAGTATCACAGTTTCTACTCAGCAAAGCAGGATGTTGAACATTGTCTTTGTGGAATATATTATGCCAATTGACCTTGTTGTTCCCTAAGACTATAGTCTTGAGTCCCTGTATTTGATTATGGCTGAGAATTTTCATAATTTTATCCTCTGTATACTCTACTATATTCATGGATATATTTGTAGCATATATTAGTGCATGTGTACAATATATATATATGTGTATATATATATATTCAGGAGTAGAGTTACATTCTTCTTCCCACATTTGTTTAGCTGGCTTGTCTATCTTTGCATCCACTCACAGAATATTGCTATTGAAGGATTGCGTATATCATAATATATACCTCTGTTGCCTTTAACCCTTGTACTTCTCCCAGCCTTTCTTTTCTTGTATCGTTTTTCCAGGCCTTTCTCTTATTATATTGCTTTCCCTTTTACCCAAATATGTGTCTACCCTCTAGTTTGGAGCCCTGGTGGGTTACGCTAACTGCAAGGACAACAGTTCAAAACCACCAGTTGCTTCTTGGGAGAAAAATGAGGCTTTATACTCACATAAATGAGTTACAGTCTCAGAGACTCACAGAGGCAGTTATATTTGTCTTATAGTATTTCTAGAAGTTAGAATTGACTCAATGGCAGGGAGTTAGTTAGGTTTACCCTTTAGTTAGTAATTTACCGCATCCTTCACCTCCTACCCTTGACAACCGTCAAAGAATGTTTCTTTAGTATGAAAACCTGTTCTCGGGTTTTATAATAGTGCACAATAGAACAAAACACTCAGTCCTGTGCTATCCCCATAATTCTTTTGCTTGAGCCCATTTTTTGCAGCCACTGTGTCAATTCATCTTATGGAGGTCTTTTCCTTATTCACTGACTCTCTACTTTACCAAGCTTGATGTCTGTTTCCAGGGCCTGCTCTTCCCTAATAACATGCCCAAAGTAAAATGTATTATTAATTAGGAGTTAATATGTATATCATATCATCCCATATTTCAATCATGTCAAGCAGAATTATACAATTGATACCACAGTTTGCAAACATTCTTTTTCTTCCTAGATTCTTTGACATCATTTCCCCTTTGCCCCCCCACCACTGAACTCCACCCCCTCCAAAAAAAACTCCACACCCTCATTCTATTCGCTGTCCCTTTAGACTCATAAATCCTTGGTTTCATATATGGAAAAACAGAAAAACATATAACACAACCTCATGAGGGTGACTTGCTATGACAGCACACCCCTGAAATACACCCTAATATGAACAAACAAAACCAAACAAAAATACAGAAAATGATGAAAACCAGATCAGGTCCAGCATGCATCAGATTTATGCCATTGATCTTCTATACTAATCTTTCCAATGCATTCTGTGTAGTAACCACTTTCCTCCCATCCCTCAATTGTGGATAGAGGTAGTTCATCAGAGGCTTATTTCCTATGTAGTTCTTACAAATAAATCGTGGGCTCCCACTGTCATCCATAGCCTTCTGCAAACTCTAGATTTAAGCAAATTCGTACTCTGTCTGTTATGTTGTTACTAAATATTTTTCTCAATCTGTGGGCTCTCTTTTTACTCTTTTAATGAAGTCTTTTGATGTACTCAAGTGGTTTATTTTCAATAGGTCCTATTCATCTATTTTGTCTTCCACGAAGTGTGTTTCCTTTGTTATCTCCGAAAGCCCATGTGTTCCTGCACTAGGGCCCTTAGATCTTTTCCAGTTATCTCATTAGTGATCCTGATAACTTTGGGTTCTACATTTAGGTCTTTGATCCATCTTATGTTTGTTTTGTTACATGGGGTATTGTTTCATTCTGCAGGTCAATATCCAGTTTTTCCAGCACAATATATTTAAGAGGGCATCTGCCTCCCATTTTATTGCTTTTAGGGTCTTTGTCAAGAATCAGTTGTCTGTATGCGGATGTTTTTATTTCTGGGTTTTCTATCCTGATCCATTGGTCATGTATCTATCATACTAGTACCAGGTGGTTTTGACAAATGTCTCTGTATCATAAGTTTTAAAGTCAGGTAGTGCAAGACTGACTACTTTCTTGCTCTTTTTGAGGAGTTCAATGCCTATCCTGGGCTGCTTCCCTCTCCATATGAAGTTGGTAATCATTTTTCCCATTTCTTTAAAGAATGATGCTAGAATTTGGGTCAGGATTGCATTGAATTTGTAGATTGCTTTGCATCTATGTTCATGAGAGATACCGGTCAGTAGTTCTCTATACTTGTGAGGTCTTTCCCTGGTTTTGGTATCAGGGTTATGCTGGCTTCATAGAATGAATTTAGGAATTTGTTGTCCCTTTCGATATTCTGGATGTGTTTATGTAGGATTGATTTCTGCTCTTCTCTGAATACTTGGTAGAATTCTCATGTGAAGCCATCTGGTCTGCTGTTCATTTTAATTGGGAGCTTCTTGATGACCTTATCTATTTCTTCTTTTGCTATGGGTCTGTTCAAGTTGTTAATGTCCATGTGCAATAATTTGGGAAGAGAGCGATTTTTCTAGGTATTTGTCCATGTCCTCCAGATTATTGAATTTGTTGGAATACAATCTTTGGTAATGCTGTGTTATTAATATTTTTATTTCATTTGAATCTGTTCTGATTTACCTGTTTCATTCTTAATTCTAGATATTGTCACCTGCTTCTTAGTTTCCTTTGTTAACTTTGCTAGTGGTTTGTTGATTTTTTTGATCCTTTCAAAGAACCAATTTCTTTCTTTGTTAACCTTTCCCATTGTTTTTCTGTTTTCCAATTCATTAATTTTTGTTCAAATTTATATTAATTCCTTTATTTTGCTGTTAGAAGGATTATGCTACTGACTCTGTTCCAATTGTTGGAGGTGCTGTGTTAAGGTGCTGACCATGATTCTTTCTTTTTTTTCATGTGTGAATTTACAGCAATAAAGCGTCCTCTGATAACTGCTTTTGTGGTGTCTTTAAAGATGTGGTTTTTTTAATGTTATCATTCTAATTAGTTTCTAGGAAGTTCCTAATTTCCTCTCTTATTTGGGCTAATACCTTATCTTTTTTGAGTAATGTTCTTTTGAATCTCCAAGTGTTTGTCTTTTTAAAAAATTATTATTTCTATTTTTGATTACCAAGCTTTATGGTGTTGTTGTCAGAGAAGATGGTTTGAATGCTCTCTATGTGTTTGCATTTTTTAAGCTTGCTTTATGACCCAGCATGTGGTCTATTTTAGAATATGAGTCATGTACATTGGAGAATAATGTGTTTTTGCTGTTGGTTGCTGAACATTGTAATTACCCTGTTTCCCTGAAAATAAGACAGGGTCTTATATTAATTTTTGCTCCCAAAGATGCTCTAGGTCTTATTTTCAGGGGATGTCTTATTTTTCCATGAAGAAGAATACATTACACATTTATTGTTTATTGCTTTATTAAAAGAGACCTCGCATGTCCTGTTTGCTCCGGCTGTGCTGCGGCCAACAGTGAGCTGCGTGGTGGTGCCCGCCGCTACAGTCCAGAGTCCAGAGTTATGGTAGCTTCTGGGGGCCTTATTTTCAGGGAAGTCTTATTTTCGAGGGTGCCTTATATTTCAGCAAGAGGCAAAACGGTAAGCAGGTCTTATTTTCGGGGGATGTCTTACTTTCGGGAAACAGGGTATCTAGGAGGTCAAGTTATTCTATTGTATTGTTCAGCTCTTCCTTTTTAAATTGAGTTTCTTCCTTGTCAATCTGTCTTTCTTTGAGAGTTGTGTATTGAAGTCTACTATTTTTGTTGATCTGGTGATTTTTCTTTTCATCTCTTTGAGGATTTGGTTGATGAATTTTGAGAGTCTTTCATTTGGCGCACATATGTTTATTATGGTTATGAGTTCTTGGTCTATTGATCTCTTGAGCATTATGTAATGTCCATTCTTTCTCTCATTATAGCATGCATGTTAAGGTGTATTTTGTCAGAAATCAATATGGCCATCCCTGGTTTTGTTTTGTTTTTTACTTGCCATTAGCTTGGTAAAGTATTTTTCCAAACTTCGACTCTCGGTTTATTTTTGTCTGTGAGTTTGATATGTGTCTCTTGAAGGCAGCAGTTTGATGGATCTTGTTGAATCCATTCTGCTAATCTCTTTTGATTGGTGTGTTTAGTCCATTGACATTCAGAATAATTAAATCTAAATGTAGGTTAATCACTGTCATCTGCATTATTTGTGCTTGGCGTTTTCCTTTCCCACTCTTTTATAGGGTGGTGTGTGTGTGTGTGTGTGTGTGTAGTTTATTCTTGTCTTCATTTCTTCACTAGATCTGTAATGTTTCAGGTACCATTTTTAGTATGTTGGTTTCTGGGTAGTGTTTCACCCTGTGATGGTTTCATGTTTGAGTGCTACAGTTGTTGGTTTTCTGCCCATGGAAAGAGTATATATTTGTAATCCTGTTTTTTAATGAATTCTCTAAATATTTCCTTATTTTATATAACTTTAATTTCTCCTTCAAATTTGATGGAATTCTTTGCTAAATAAAGGATTCTTGGATAGCAGTTTGTCTTTCAACTTTCAGCATATGTCATTCCAATTTCTTTTTTCCAGTATGGTCTCTACGGAGAGCTCTGAGATTATTCTTATCTGTTCATTTTTATGTGTGACTGTGTTCTTCTCTATCTGTTCTCATGATTCTCTCCTTTTCCTTGAAGTTGGATAATTTGACTACTAAATGTCTCGATTTTTTTTTTTGTGGTAGTTTAATCTGTTTGGCATTCTCTCTGCTTCCTGCATTGTTATTATCTCCTTCTTTGTGATATTGGGGAAAATTTCTTCCAAGAATTACCTTACTGTTTTAACTGTAGACTTATTTCTTTCTTCCTGCTCAGGCATCTCAATAATTCGAATATTATTTTGCTTCATGGTGCCTCACATCATCCTCAGGCTTCCTTCAGATTATTTTGCTTTTCAATTTTTTTTTATGGTTTCTCACATTTGCTGAATTCTGCTTGGTTGCCTTCATGTTTACAGATTCAATTTTCCATTTATTCCTTTCGATTGGTCAGATCTTCTACTTTGTTTTATATTTCTGTTACATCATTCCTTAACTCCTGAATTTCCTTTAGGTGTGAGGTTTCTGGTAGCTCCCGTATTTTTCATCTGTTTTCAGGATCGATCCACTAATATCTCTCTCATTTATTAATTGGGATTAATGCATATGTCAATTAATTCCATAGTTCATTAACGTCTAGCAGATTTTTACATGTGCTACCACAAATCAGTTGCCACACATTCTTTTTCTATTTGAACCCCCTGATGCCATCACCCCATCACCCCATATTCCACTTGCTGACTCTGTAGGTTAATCAGTCATTCTTTTCATAACCCCCTAAAACATAAAACCACATACCACAACTTCAAGAGGATGACCCCCAATGGCATAACACTCCTGAGATAACCCCTAAAATGTACAATCCAAAACCGAACAAAAGGCCATGAACATCATTTTCTTGTAGTCTCTATCTGATACTTAAAAGGCTTCTTCTTCTGTGCTTTCCATTGGGTTTGGGTAATCTTCAGTAGTTTACTTTTGTTTTTCTTGATTTTTCTTTTTTTGTCGTAGAGCTGATTACTGTGGTTTCTGCCACATAGTGGTTGAGCTATAGGTGATGTGTAAGCTTCTGGGTTGTGTATGGGGCGCTTTAGTTTCAAGGAGGATCAGATAGATACTGGAAATCTTTGTGTGTAAATGAGGGAGTTTGGTGGGTAGGAGGAATATAATATAAGTGCTTGTGTTTTTACTGGTGGTATTAATCATAGGAAGCCTTCCTGTATAGTATATTAATTTTTATGAGTTGGAGAAGACAGTTAAAAGAGATATGATATTACTTGGTAGGTTATAACAGGATATGTGTTACAGAGATGAAAGAAGCAGTGTCTTGAGGTAAATAATGCTTGGCATAGGTGAGAGATATATTGAATCTACGAAAGTAACTTATCAACCCTGTATGTTATATAGGGAAAGTGCAGTACTTTTGTTACTGTGTTTATAACAGAAGGTCCTTTTATTGTGGATTCCTGCACAACTCAGTGCTATCCGTTCCTGTGTGTGGTCCCAGTGTGAAAATAGGCTATTGGAGTAGGGGCCCAATGTGGAGAGACTTCCGATTAGGGGGTTTGCCTACTAAGGAATGTGAGTCCCAGTGTCTGCTGCTGCTTAGGTAGGGGAGGAAAAGCCACTGATAAATCTGGGAATACCGGGTTCCATTTCCCCCGGCAGGAAAAAGAGTATTGTGGTTTTCTTCCTCAAAAGAAAATAGGAACAAATCTAATAAACTCTTGGACCTCACTTTGGGGTCAAGTTGTGTTCCTGTCTTACTGGGGGCGGATCCTTTTTGAGTTAGCTTAGGACATCTATCTGGAGAGTTGTGTCCTTGCAAGGAGGAGAGGGAGCATGACTCTGGTAAGGGACTTCAGATACGAGCTCTGTTCAGCAGGCCACATTGGCCTCTAGCGTCCAGAGCTTCGAGAGGTCTGAGAGGACATGGGGCCGTGAGCTACATTGGGGCTCGGGTGGGGCGCAGTCTTTCTTTGGATATTTCATTATACTTTCAGGTCACAGAACTAGAAGGGAGGGGAGGCGGCCTGCAGGCACTGCCCCATTGACCTGCTATGGTAAAGGACAGGAAAGATCAAGGGTGGGTGCAGTGAGATGGGCATGCTGTAGCCAGCTCTGCTGAGTTCTCTGTGGTTGAAAATCGGAGAGGGAGGTCTGAAAAAAAACCCTGGGATTCTGAGAATCTAGGTTTCACTTATGATTTCCCAAAGTGGGCCTGCTCATCTGTTGATCTCCTGGTGACACATTGGGTACTCTAGACCAGCTGTGAGACTGTTGCAGTCATTTATCATCAGAGAAATAACAGAGAAAATGGAGAGGTATCTCCAAACTCAGTATGTGACCTGAAGGTAGAGCTGGCTGATGGATACGAATAAGAAGGGGCTCTTATTTGGCACCTAATTTTTACTTAATTTATAATAAACCTGTAAGATATATAGTATTACCCCCACTGGAAGATTTAGGGAGGGAAGTGATGTACTCCAATATACTTAAAAGTACCTTCATTTCCATTATTTCACCCAATTTCCAAATAGATCTCTGCAGAAAGCAGGGAGAGGTATGTTAACTTCTTTGACAGGTAGGAAACATAAGGTTCAAAATTCACACCATAATTTACAATCTTTTTTTATAGAATTTTTTAAATTTAATCATTTTATTGGGGATCATACAATTCATCCATAATTTACAATCTTAATCATCCACTCCAGCCATCATTGGAATGGCCATTCAGCTCTACATGAAGTAGGTTCTCTCCATTTCCTGATTGTCACAATTCTGTAAGGTGTTTCATTCATGCAGCAGTGAAGGGACAACCTAGTAACTATCATCCTAGGGGTCAACTCAGAAATTATTCTCAAATAACTCTGTTTGAATTCTTTCAAAGAACACAGTGTATATCTTGGAGAATACCTACTCAGTTTACCTGGGCTAGGGCATGAAAACATATATGCAGTATGCATGAGGACAAATGCCGGCTCTAGAGCTCTGTAAGGCCCTTTGTGTTCCCCAAGTCCCTGTGCTTTCTACCCAATCTAAGAGTGTTGATCAGAACATTTGGTTCTCATCTGTTTTCTATCCTGTCTTGCCCCATTATGTCCTGTGCAAGCTCTGACACTGGACAAAATTCAATAAATATTCATTGAGATAATGCATTAAGATTTAACCTGTATCTTACGCTTTGTGGAATATTATTTATACCGGCAAGATTTGGGTTATTAAGAACTCTGAAAATTTGATCATTCTGCGTTCTATAGTAACAATACTTCAACCTCTTATTGTAGAAAAAAATTAAGATGTACCGTTGACCTTTGAAAAACTTGAGTTTGAGCTGTCCCTAAACTCTACACTGCTAAAGGGTCAATTGTATTTTCCTTCTACTAATAGCATTGCCTTACCTTGCTATGACCTGTAACACCAGCTGAACTAGTTCACGCTTGTCTTGTTTTCGCTCATTCCTATTAAAACACAATTAGCCTATACTGAAATAATCTATTTTCTTGGCAGTTTCCCAAGTTTATTTGTAGCCCTTTGACATTTGGGACTATGCCATTAATGTGTACATTCTCAGAGGCCTCAAAGGATAGAGCAGACTTTTCTTGTTTTTAGAATTCTCTCCCATTCTAGTGAGATATATTTTCTCCTTGTAGTCATATTTCCTCCTGTGTCTTCTCACACTGACTTTTTTTCTGTAACATCACTCATGATTAGATTTCCCGCATAGGAAATCTATGAGGGGATTTTCCTATAGGAAATCTATGAGGGAAATCATTCCCTCAAAGATCAGATATCACACTTATTTAATTGTTAAATATAAAAATAAAACCCATAAACTATTTTCTTCACATTGTACAGCCTGTCTCTTAGAAGCCTTCAGTCTTGAAGATTGTATAGACTTATTTCCAATTCACTAGTTCCCTAAGAGTTTTTATCCTCTTTTTCTTCAAATTCTTTGCAGTATTCAACAGTGTTGACAACCTTGTTCTTTAAAATATCTTCCCTTGTAATGTGTAAAATGGATTAATGATTCGCATAGATAATTATGAGATTTAAAGGAGAGATCATGTGCATAAGTATCTCTTGCATCACAGGTGTTATTCATGTACTATTTTTAGGGCCTGGGGCAAAAATACAAATGGAGGCTCATATACATATGTCTAAATTTTGAAAACGTATCAAACAAACTAATATTTTAAATTTAATTTTATTTATTTATTTTTAATAGTGTTATTAGGGGCTCATACAACTCGTATCATAATCCGTACATACATCAATTGTGTAAAGCACATTTGGACATTCATTGCCCTCATCATTCTCAAAACATTTGCTCTCCACTTAAGCTCTTGGCATCAGGTTCTCTTTTTTTCCCTCCCTCCTTGCTCCCCCCTCCCTCGTGAGCCCTTGATAATTTATGAATTGTTATTTTGTCATATCTTGCCCTGTTCGACATCTCCCTTCACTCACTTTTCTGTTGTCCAACCCCCCCTAGGGATGAGGTCACATGTAGATCTTTGTAATCGGTTCCCCCTTTCCAACCCACTCTCCCTCTACACTCCCAGTATCGCCACTCACACCACTGGTCCTGAAGGGATCATTAGCCCTGGATTCCTGTGTTTCCAGTTCTTGTCTGTACCAGTGTACATCCTCTGATCTAGCCAGTTTTCTTTTATTCAGCCTAATTTTCACATTTTTATGAGGTGATTGAAAATACCATGGCTTGGGTCAGGTACACCTTAGTTCTCAAAGTTCTTCCCTTGCTTTTAAACACTTTAAAGAAGTCCTGTGCAGCAGATTTATCCAATGCAACCTGTCATTTGATTTCTTGCTTGCTGTTTCCATGGGCATTGATTGTGGAGTGAAGCAAGAAAAAGTCCTTGACAACTTTAAACTTTGCTCCATTAATTATAATGTTACCTATTGGTCCAGTGTGAGGATTTTTTTTAGTTTTATGTGACAAATACTAAAGACTGCAGCCATTAATTTCATCAGCAAATGCTTCATGTCTGCCTCACTTTCAGCAAGCAAGATGTGTTACCTACATATTTCAAGTTGATAATAAACCTTCTCCCAATCCTAATGTAGTATTCTTTTTCATATAATCCAGTTGGTCTGAGTATTTGCTCAGCATGAAGATTAAATAAATATGGTGAGAGGATGAAAACCTGACACACACATTTCCAGATGCGCACAATGATGTGTTCTGGAATTCCGATTCATCTGAAGGTTATCCACAGTTTGTTATGGTCACAGAGTCAGAAGCTTTGTCATAGTCAATAAAAGACAAGTAACCAATTTTCTTATATTTTCTGCTTTCAGCCAAGATCCATCTGACATCAGCAATGACATGCATTTTTCCATTTCCCCTTTTGATTCTAGCTTGAGCCCTGTATTGCTGCAACAACCATTGTTGGATTATCTTTATTAACAACTTACTTGTACCATATATACTCGTGTATAAGCCGAGTTTTTCAGCACATTTTTAATGCAGTTTTGTGGTAAAATTAGGCGCCTTGGCTGATATTCAGGTCGGTTTATACT
>NW_022111323.1:2303636-2306315 GCF_000313985.2 Echinops telfairi | reverse complement strand
TCCCTGTGTTGCGGGCTCTTGTCTGTAGCAGTGTGCATGTTCTGGTCTAATCCTATTTTTAAGGTGGAATTGAGGTCATGATAGTTGAGGGAAGGAAGCACCAAAGAACTAGAGGAAAGTTGTGTGTTTCATCAGTGCTATACTTCACCCTGACTGGCTCATTTCTTCCCTGTGACCCCTCTGTAGGGGGATGTCCAATTGTTTACAGATGGACATTGGGTCTCCACTCCATGCCCCATCCCCTTCATCTTGGGTATGATTTTGTTCTGGGTGCCTGGTACCTGATCCCATCAACACCTCATGATCACACAGGCTTCTTCCATGTGGGCTTTGTTGCTTCTCAGCTAAATGGTCTCTTGTTTATCTTCAAGCCTTTAAGACCCCAGATGCTATATCTTTCAATAGCTGGACACCATCAGCTTTCTTCACCAGATTTATTTATGCACCCATTTTGTCTTCAGTGATCATGTCGGGTAGGTGAGCATCACAGAATGCCAGATTATTAGAACAAAGTGTTCTTGTGTTGAAAAAGTACTTGAGTAGAGGTCCAATGTCCATCTGTAACCTTAATTCTTAACATATACATAAGAGTACAGAGTTCTATTCCCCTCTCATCATAAATATCTGTATATCTATATATGTTCACATATGTACACACCTGTATTTAGACCTCTATAAATGTCCTTTGCCTCCTGGTCTTTCCTCTATTTCCTTTTACTTTCCTCTTGTCCCACCATTATGTTTGGCCTTCATTCAGGTTTAGTAATTCCTTGCTGCTACATTGCCCTTGATTAAGACCCACTAGGCATCTTACACCCTTCTCTCCACTGATTTTAGTTCACTTGGTGTTCCCTTGTCCCTGGGTTGGTTCCCCCTTCCCCCTTCTTTTCTCGCACTTCCCCTTCTCCTTTATCCCTCTGGAACCATTGGTCCTGTTCTTTTCATCTCCAAATTATTTACCCCACCTATCTTATCTAGATAGACATGCAGATACATTAATAAGCGCAAAAAACTGGCAAAGCCAAATAAAACAAAAGAGGAAGTCAAGACTAACAAAACAACAAAGAGAAAGCCACTGACAAAAATGGAAAGGCCTATAAATATTTCAAGGTCTTTTTTTTTTTGGCCTTTATGAGTGTTTTCCAGTAGAGTCTGATGGGGTGCCATACTCTGTTTCCAAAGTCTATTTTTGATATTTCCTGGGGATTTCATCACTTTGCTCTCCTTGCTGCTCTGTTGCATGCCCTTAGTGTTTTGCCCCAGCATGATGGGTTCACATTGTGCACAATTTCCACACTGTGTTGTCCCCAGAAGCACTATGGTTTAGTGAGGGATGTCATGTCTCATGGTGGGGCTGGCCCTCTGGTCCTCTCTGTGTGTTGCTGCCTCAAGCAGGAATATTGTCCTCGGAACTTGGTGGGAGAGGATTTCCTCCGCTCCCTCTCCATCCATTTTTGTTTCTCCCATATGTTCTAATCAGACCTGCCCCTCTCCCCAAGCTGTAGCCCCAGCCCTGTCCTCTGAAGTGCATTCTTCTGAGGGAGGGTGGTGTCCACATAGTTGGGATTGGGGCCAGCCCCACAGACCTCTCTATTGGTTCCCTGGGACATGCCGGTATTGCATCTTCTTTTGATGCTTCCTGAATTGCTCAATATTTTCCCCATATAGTCTTTTAATATTGCAAATAACATCTAGAGAGGTGTAATTGAGTTTGATAATTATTTAACATAAAGCGGGTTAGTGGAGAAATAAAGTTCTATTATGCAAAGAAAAGAAAGAAAAATGAAGTTCCTATGTAGATAAAACACTTTTAAGCAAAATTCTTTAATGAGCTTTTGTACATGTAAAGAACATCTGTCTATACGGTGCTTGGGAGTTCATGTTAGAAAGAACTGGAATGTTATACAAAAAAGGAGGGAAATTGTTTTAAATTATTAGGCTGGATGGGAGATCATTGAAAAGGAAGAGGAAGTAATCTATGTGCATGGTGTTTAGATCTGTGTTAGAAAAATCTAAACAAAGTTTAAGAACAAGCATGTTTGATTTCAAGTTATCTTTTCTGATTTCATTTGACATAAATCTCCATAATGTCCCCACACCTTCACCAAAGTGTTCTATACATTAAAAACTGTGCCAATGTTTTCTGTTTATTTTGAGAATCAAGAGTAAGGTCAAGTACCCTAAATGAAAATGAGAGAATGCTGCAAAATGTTAACCAGAAAAATGGAATTCAATACAAATCTAGTCCAGAGGTGACAAGGAGAACTATTACTATTGTATGTTCTATGGATAATCTAATGTCATTATCAAGATTTCTGTGACTCAGTTGAGAATTTAAGTTATTTAGAATTTAATTTAAGTCATTCCATCCAGAGCTTACAAATAAGAAGTGGGAGAGTATTACACTCCGTATTTGAATTGTAGATAATGTAAATATTTTGCCTTCCACTTATATATTGATTGATGGCTTCAACTTGTTTGCTTACTGGCCCCTTGGTATTTGACACTATGTGTCTCAGAAGTTGGTTTATGTCTATATAAGAGGGTTTTCTTTTAGTGTTTTGAACAAATCCAAATAGAACACCACGTGAAATTGGAAAACTAATTAATGCTTGTATTCTTCTGTCACTTACAATGAAAGCATCCATCTACCCATTGACCTATTCTTTTTTTTTTTTT